>NC_082391.1:17442598-17447598 GCF_031168955.1 Gadus macrocephalus | reverse complement strand
TACAATAACAGGACCGATGCTTTTTGCTGCTGAATTTCCATCTCGACATTAAAACGCCTACTCATTTAGTAACGAGTAATTCGCTTTCACCGTATCGATTGAGACTCCATTCCATTCTAAGTGCCTGGGAGACTGCAGATGGAAGGAACTAGAAGAATGTCCCTTTTAGCCAATTAAAATGGCGAAGATATGACCTAGTGGCTTTCAAACAAGGAAGCTATGTCGCAACTGCACCTGCTCCAACCATGTCTGGGAGGAAATAACTTCTACTTCACAGCACACAAGCCTGACGTTTTAACCTAGATCTGTGAGCCTAATCTGCTAGCTAGACGACTACTATCTAGCAAACAATCTAGCGGAAAGATGTGGCATCAATCCAAGACCGCAACAAACTTGACAAGCTAATTAGTATTTTACATTTCCAACTAATTCATTAACCTTATATAAATGTAAATTAGCCCTCTGCAATGCACAATATAGATCTACTCATGAGAATATCTCTACATTAGAATCAGTCTCACTTAGAACCTAAACATGATCTGTCTTCTCTATCTCTAAGCCATTTACTCACTCTCCAACTGTCTACTCCTTTGATACTATCTGTACCAAATGTATTAACTTCATTAACATTTAACTTGGTTAAATGTATTAACCAACCATCAACACTTTCCACAGATCCCATTGGCTCCCCTTGTGTGTGTTTGTGTGGGTGTGTTTGTGTGCACGTCTGTGTGTGTATATACTGTGTGTGTGTGTGTGTGTGTGTGTGTGTGTGTGTGTGTGTGTGTGTGTGTGTGTGTGTGTGTGTGTGTGTGTGTGTGTGTGTGTGTGTGTGTGTGTGTGTGTGTGTGTGTGCGTGTGAATACGTGCATGTGTTCGTGTCGGTATGTGCGAGCGTGCAGGTGTCTCAAGTCGATGAGGCCCCCTCGAAATCGTTCATGGGCTCTATTGCAATGTGTCTCCGCTAATGCAAGGTCATCGGTCGGTATGTGGGATTGCCTGCCACTGCTCAATGGAGCTGCACAGCTTTAGTAGAGACTTTTTTGCTGAAGCCAGAACTGCAGACAGTTATTTCCTGCTTGTAATAATGTGCATAATTAGCTTCACGTTCTTGAGGTCAGTGGATTATGCATGCTCATGCCCTCCCAAATTCCTCAGCTCTGAGAAAGAGCGCATGTCAAACACCTATATTAAAGAGCTCTTATTCCACAGCAAACATCAAAGGGAAATTGACAGACACATAGAAAGTTATTCAATAATTCAATTGGATTACATTTTGGCTTAAATTAATACAGTTTGATTTAGAAAACTGTAGCATAAGCCTGCTAGTGAATAATAACACAATAACAAAGTAAGTGGAGCAGATGAGCATCGCCTTGGAAGACTATCCTGGGAACAGCGTGGCCCTGCAGCTGTCTCCTGGTGACATCCTGCATTTGACTCCAGGCTCTGGTTCGGAGCTCTTAGAGAGACTGATTCCTGAGTGCACATTTCCCTGCCAGGATTAGGACTAAATAGAATTAGGCATTGATGCTTTTTTAAAAATCCAGAACTGTCCACTGAACTCATCCCACATCATTTGAATTTGCACCTGGGATTTGCGTAACATTTGTTCCAGATAATACAATCATCTACAAGGAGTCTCTTTAGCTCTGTGTATGTATGTATGTATGTATGTATGTATGTATGTATGTATGTATGTATGTATGTATGTATGTATGTATGTATGTATGTATGTATGTATGTCAGTATATGTCAGTATGTATCTATGTATGTATGTTTGGATGCAAGTATGTACGTATGGATGCATGTATGTCTGTACGTTTATTCGAGCAATAGCTCACAACAGGCCGTGGTATATGGTTATTATTAAAATCATATACCATGGCCGCAAGTGAGCAATTGCTAACATTCTTATAAATAAATTATAATGTTAAAAATAAAATATGCCTTCCTGGCTGCCTGCACATGGTGCAAGGTGGTTGCTATGCAACGTAGACTGGCAGCTAGCATATTTATGTTTTCATCCCAGGCAAGGGTAGTATTGATTTAATTAATTTCCTTTTTTTATTTTACAATTTGTTTGCTTAATAACACATGAGTACAAAGGTAAAATAACTCTTTAAACAATTTAAAATAGTTCATTTTACTATCCTCACACGCATAAATATACACACACACACACACACACACACACACACACACACACACACACACACACACACACACACACACACACACACACGCAGACATACTATCCGGGTTAGAAGTACAGACATGCATGTGAGGGTGTGTGAATGCAGTGTGTGCATGTGTGTATCAGTGTGTCTGTACGTACAGTATGTGTGGTGTGAGTTTGCATGACGTGTGTGTGTCTGTGCGTGTGTGTATGTGCAATGTGCATCCGCCTGTCTTGAGTGCGTGCGTGCCGGGGCATGTGGGACTCACGTCTCGGCGCTCTCTGCCTCCAGCACCGACTGAACGGGCAGGTACCCTCTCTGAGGGTGCTTGCTGAAGTACTGCTTGGACCTGAACTTGTTCTTCAGAGTCTTGGCGAAATCCCTCATCTTCTCTCCCGAGGTGGTCTGCCGTGTGATCAGGTCGCGGGAATGACGCGGGTCGGGAGGGAAGGAGAGGAGGAGGAGGTGTGGGAGAAGCAGTAGGTTTAGAGAGAGCAGAGGGGAGGGGAGAGAGGACAAACTGTAGCGCTTAAGAGTGCATTCCAATGTTGCCGGGGGAAAACATTCCTCCCAGACGAGCCCATCTGAAACAAGGCTCCCCCGTGGGGCCAGCCCAGCCGTCGGCCATCTTCTACTCTGTTGAGCTTCACACGTCGGCCATTTCCCTCCCTTCAAGCGAGCACAAGTTATCTCTCTGTGGTCTCTTTCTCTCTGCCCAGCACTCTCCCTCTGCTCATCATCTCCCCCATATTTATTCTTTGACACTTTCCTTTGTTACTTTGGCCGACAGCGCTTGTTTTCCGCCTCCAAAAACCGGCACCCCTCTCCCTCGGGCTCTGTGTCACCTCCAGACGCCTCCTCTCTAGTCTCCTCCCTGCGAGATTCCATTACCCCTTTAAACCCCTGGTTCCCTCCGTCCTCCCCGTCCTCCTCCGCAAGGTTCTCCACCCCTTGGTATCCCCTCCCGTCTGGCCCGCTGCTGAATTCTCCTACGACCCGGCTTGTGAGAAAATATCACACCATCTCCAGTGAGCTCCACTTAAAACCATAACTCTAAAACGCTGGGCCCCCTCAAAGAAAATCACAGTGCCCATGGCCTTCTGCCATTTGTCGGCGCTCAGCATTGATTACGGCTGATACCTAGCACGTTGCACCCCCACAAACTCCAACACCCGCCCCCAGATATAGCCCTGGTACGGCCCCGGAATATCAACTAAGAACCCGGGATCTGTGTGAGTGTGTGTGTGTGTGTGTGTGTGTGTGTGTGTGTGCGTGTGCGCGTGTGTGTGTGTGTGCGCGTGTGTGTGTGTGTGTGAGAGGGGTCGAGGCTGTATAAGACGCAGGAAGGGGTAGGGGGCGTTCACAACCAGTTCCCCAAGTGTTCGAGATAGCCCTTTAACATGCACTCTCAGAGCCCTCCCAGCCCGGTGCTTCTCGTTAAATATTATAGCCATGTGCGTTTAGTGGTTTACTAAGCGTGCTTAACGCCATTAGCCTTGTAACTGGGATGCCCGTCCTGCAGAATACAGATTTTCTTGCCGCTTGTTGTGGTGCGTTAAAAGGTTTCGTAGCATCGTGCGTTTAGCGTTTGCTGAGGGAGAAGGGTCTTACTGGTGTGTAGTACTCCATGATGGGGTAGTGCAGCTTGTTTCCCTTGGAGGTGCGGCCTGTGAGGAAGCACGTCTGACAGATGTCAACGTTGAACTGCTTCAGACTGCGGTACCTGTCGCCGTCAATAAAAACATTCATAACAAAAGCCGGCTTTAATTTTATTCCATTATACCCCGGTCTCCGTAACGGCGGTGTGGGAGAAAAATATCGACTCACAAATTGAATTACATAAATGATGAAGGAACCTCAGTACATGATGAACGGTTAACCGGCATTTAAAGGCACCCAGTGCAACTTTATGTAAACATTCAATGAAAAATAAACATTCAATTTCTAGTCTTTTTTACACGTAGTAAGTTTCAATAACTCCATACCATTACATATCGACATTCAAGGAGCAAAGATGAGACGTTGTTGTGTGGTGAGAACTGATAGAAAATCGTAAACAACAACAATCGCCGGTGGGGAGAAGCCATTTTTCCATTGACTGGAAGCCTGCTTTATTTATTGTAGGTTACAAAAAATAAAGAAAATGGCGGCATTGTTGTTGTTATCGATTTTCTATCAGTTCTCACCACACAACGACGTCTCATCTTTGCTGCTTGAATGTCGGTATGTAATGGTATGGAGTTATTGAAACTTACTACGTGTAAAAAAGACTAGAAATTGAATGTTTATTTTTAAGCCTCGAAAGTTGCACTGGGTGCCTTTAAGTGAAGACCTCTTGGTTGCGTTTGATTTGCACCAGAGACTTGCTCTCTCCCTTGCTCGCCTCCACTCGCACTGAGTCATATTGCTTTGCACTTGTTTTGTCGTTACGGACAGGCTGAATCCTTGCCACCTTGACGCTCCTTTAATCACGGCGGCATTGACGCCAATTGTCTTGACAAGCTCCTTTATGAAATCATAAGACGAGGCCGTCAGACGCACTCTGGGAGGAACTCGGCTCCGTTAAATCGAGGGGAGTGCCGCGGGAGATCTCCCCGTACCTGAAGCCTTTGATGGGGCACTGCTTGCACACGTAGCACTTGGCCTGGTGCTTGGCCGACTCGGCCGCGGCCACGCGGTGGAGCACGGGGAGCCACACCATGGACTGGGGCTCCAGGCTCATCCACTCCAGGAAGTGAGACACCTCGATGGCAGGCTTCCCCGGGGCCTGGCGGGAGGGGAGACAGAGGGGTCCCGGTAAACAAGCCTGTATGTTTAGAC
>NC_082391.1:17374650-17442498 GCF_031168955.1 Gadus macrocephalus | reverse complement strand
GGTTGGCCACACTCACACTTGTATTTTCCTTGAACGTCTGCTTTGCACAAGCTCACCAAGCCTGCCTTGAAGCTGAGCACACGCATCTTTCCGTTCCGACCGCTGGTGGAAAGAGAGAGAGAAAACCAATGAGAACACACCGAATGTCACTGATTGTTCAGACAAAACAACGTTTAGATCTATACATTTAGAGACAAGAGTTTACACGACTGTATGGTCAGATCAAACATCGTACATAGCTTTTTTTTTTTTTACAACTATTCTACAGTTTGAGTAGGAGTAGAGACTTGAGTGGAAACATATAGAGCAGAAGTGATGGAACTATTTTGGGGGAACCATTTAGTTGCAGAAATGATGGGGGTGACGCCGAACCGTTCAGTGGGTGAAACATATGAGAGGAATTCCCAATTAAATAGTATGTACTTACAAGTCCTATGACAAGTTCAAACTGTTACGTTTAACAGGGCTATAACACGCAGCTAAACACGGGCTTACTGAAATCAAAATGTTTCAATCGCTTGATGTAAGGAAAAAGGAATTAATATTAATCTTGTCAGGGGGAACATCAACTTTAATTGAGTAAAAGAAAAACATTTATTCAGTTTGGTTTTCATTTCAGAACTTAACGACACTGTCGCCCGTGGCCACTGTTGGCGGAGCTGAGCAAGTAACAAGATGACCAAAGTGACAGTTTTCCAGCTCTAATTTATGAGGCGCACATAACCACGCTAAATAAACATCACTCATCCTGGGCCATAAGAGCCTGGCTGAGAACATTAGAGTCACACAGAGAACACGCTGGCTGCTTTATAGGGACCATAAACACGTTGGCACTTTTCACACACACACACACACACACACACACACACACACACACACACACACACACACACACACACACACACACACACACACACAGCCGCACACACACACACACACGTGCACACACACACACACACACACACACACTTACAAACACACACACACGCACACACACACCAAGGTTTGTGAGCAGCACTAGCTTCACACAGCACTCCTTCTTAACCCCCCTCGCTAACACACACACACACACACACACACACACACACACACACACACACACACACACACACACACACACACACACACACACACACACACACACACACACACAAACAAGTGCTATATCAACCCCTTGTGGTGTACACATACTGTACATACACACTGTATGCACACACAAGAAAATAGTAGTCTTCTGCCCCGAACCATCGAGTTCAAAAGATGTGCCGATAGAAAACGACCTTCTACTGACAAAGAAAGCCCTGATAAAGAAACGGACAAAAACTGAAACACAAAATAATTTGCTGGAAGGATGCAGACGCTGTCAAGATCATTAGCAGTTCAAGGTTAGCACTCTCTGGGGTTGCAGAGAAAGGCGGTCGATCAGTCGCAAACCACCCCGCCTTCCCTACCACCCAAAAGAATAAAAGGCTGAAAAGGGAGGACGTGAATGGACCAACAGGGAGGGGCGGGGGGGGGACTGCACTGTGTCTCCCTCTGTTGTGATGATTGGAACCAGGCCAGCCTGATTGAGTGCTGACCGCTCTGTGGCTCTCTATGGATCCCGGTGCAACAAGGCATTAAACTAGCCATTGGCCCGCTATACTCACAGACACAGTGCCGTGCCTGTCTTCGCACACATTGCTTTCAAGTGATTGCCAATTTCAATTTTTGGAGTATGAGCATGTAGCGAGCGTGTGTTGTGTTGTGGTTGCATGTGGCGGCCGTGTTCCTGTGTATGTGTTCAAATGTGTGTGCCGGGTGACCGGTCATTTGGGTATTAGTGTGTGGCGGCCTGTGTACAAGGCATTAGATACGCTACAAGGAGCAGGGGAGCTCAGGGTGCTCCGACTCTGAGCTCAGTGTGCTGGATTGCATCCCCATCGTCCCACGTCGCGGCTGGAGGAGAGATGCCTGCAGTCGAGCGGCACCATGAGGCCCCGGTACCAGAGACTCCTTGGAAGGCCCTTTGGCCCGGAGAGTGTCTGGTCTTTGTATTTATCGAATGCGCTGCGTAAACACAAGGTCATCCTGGCGATGATTCTCTGGTTAGGCTCACAAAAAAAACAACAGCAGCAATATTGTAACGCGTAAATTCTTAAGTGTTGGCTCGATCACTTAAATGGCATAGATATTTTGTTTATAATTACTATTTTATATAAATATCTATGTATATATTCGTTTATTATTACTATTGACCCCCTTTAATTACTAAAACATATATTTTTTTAAAGAGCACGTGTATGACACTTGTTTTTCTTGAGAGACTATCTGTAGACTAGTCTCACTAATCAGACTTTAGACTGACATCAACAGTCTGACGGCAGAGTGAACGGGTTAGTTCATTTCACTTCCTCCTGCTCCGTGTTTTGTTTCAAACCGATCGTGTCGGGGTCCCTGCTGCAGGCGGGGATCCCAGAGTGCTTGATCGGCGAAAACAAACTCGGCCGACCGTAGTAAACTGGGGAAACAGAGTCCGTTCCGAATCAACCCTGTGCAGGACCGGCCGCTGTACCAAGGCACGGAGTCCCCAGCGGACAGCTTCATCCACTCACACACCATGAATATCTCCTCTGTATAATCCCTCCGTAACGAAACAGGGAACAAGGCCTCGCTCCAGCACCCTTGCAGCAGTTTTTCGTTTTTTACATCCCAGACACCGAATCCCCCCCCCCCCCCCCCCCCCCCCCCAGTAGTGGTCCTCGGGCAGCCGCACCTGAGCTTACCCACAGACCGACACAACCCCCGATTCCCCCTTCCGGCGGTTGCCCGCCCCCGCCCACCTGTCGTAGACGTTGAGCAGCCAGTTGAGGCACATGTCCACGCAGAGCGGGATGTTGACGGCCACGGCGCGCTCCTCCTCCAGCCTCTCGTACAGGGCGGTCAGCGAGTGGATGACCTCACCACGTCCATCACGTGCTCCCCCTGCTGCAGGTCCTGCTCCCGAACACTTCCGCCATGCTGCCCAGCGCCACCAGGTCCACTGCGTCGCGCGCGCACACAGCACGACACACACACACACACACACACACACACACACACACACGCATAAGCATTGGTGCGATATATATGTATACATTCACGTATATACACACACAGTGGCCATGCATATAAGGAGTCACCATTCATACACAGAGTCACCATACACACACAATTCAAAGTGACAGTCACGATTCACGCATGCTTGCATACAGTCACAGTACACACACAGGCCTATGTATCCCTCAAACACACACACACACACACACACACACACACACACACAGACAAATTATCTCTCTCTCACACACACACACACACACACACACCACCTACACACACACACACACACACACACACACACACACACACACACACACACACACACTCACACACACACACACACACAAAACATGTAATTAGTTCACCCACCCGAGCCAGCAAGCAAAATAGCCGCATTCATCTCTCGTTCACCTTTACTCCTTTTAGCCACTTACGTGCTGCCAGATGTTACCAGAGGATCAACGCAAATTAGATGCTGCTCTTTTAAACTGATTTGCCAAGCCGACCCTTGTGACTGAGGCCAAAAGGGGGGAGTTCCCTGCTGGCTGCGGCTGATGACTACAAATACATCTGAGCACTAATGAGACAGTGGCAGCTCCGGAGAGACCCTAGCCTGAGCTAGCTCTACAAAGGGCCGAACTGCAACGGAAATACAAAGGGCATTTAAGATTGATGTAGCAGGAACCAATTCATTAAGTTGTATATGGTGTGAGGAGGAGGAGGAGGAGGAGAGGGAGTAGAGAAGTGAATATTCTCAGGATATCAAAGTAACCTGAGCTGCAGGATAATTAATTCAACAATAGGCCGCAGAGGCCCTAGGAGAGAGGTGTGAGGTTGGCTGGGTGGAGAAAGATAAGGTCAAAGGGGAGGGAGGGGGGAGGGAGGGGAGGGGGAGAGAGAGTCAGCAGCGTTTTGTTTTCATGGGTCAAGCACGGTGGAATGAGACAGAAATTGAGAAGCAGAGAGGGGTGAGAGGGAGAGGATGAGAGTGGTGAGGGGATGGGGGATGTCACAGCAGGAGGCAAAAGAGGCGAAAGAAGAGAGGGTCAGAAGAGGAAAAGGCAGTGACAGACATGAAGGGAGATGAGATCAGATGCTCACACTGAAGCGGGGAGTGAGGGTCGACAGGACAGATGACCGCGGGCCGTGGCAGCTTTAGAGCAGAGAGCTTCCATTCAAGCCAATTCAATGAAGAGACGAGAGAGTTGAGAGGAGAGAGGTGCGGAGGAAGCGTACTGGAGGGAAATCGGCCGTGAAAAAGAGGAGGAGGAAACGTATGACAGCCCGCCAGCACAGGAGAATGGAATTAGGGTCATAAATAGCAGTGGCTCAGAGGAGGTGGAGGAGATGGAGGACCTAGAGGAGGTGGAGGAGCTGGAGGAGCTGGAAGAGGTGGAGGACGCTGGAGGTGGAGGAGGGGTTGGGTAAGGATTTATAAACTAGCAGGTGTGACCCCTCAATGGGGCTTTCTACTCTTCAACCATTAGCTGCACCCCCATTTTCTTCTCTTTAGGAAAGCAAATGGAGCAATTCATAGCCCAAATTAGCTGGCCATGACAATGGCCCAGGAACGGACCGGAAAAAATAGGGAGATTTTTTTTAAATTATTATTAAATCAAGATGATTGAGATGATTTTTTGTTCATCATGATTATTATTTTTTGATTAAATTAATAATTAAATTAATAACAAATAGTAGGTAATGTTTCGTAACTATTGCTATAACTTTTACCCTTCGATCTAAGTGAATAAATACATTTATACATGAAAGAAAGAAAGGAAGATCATTATGAATATACGTTCTGTCCATACGGCCCGGCCCTTTTGTTGTTTGTTTGGTTGTTCAATCAATCCATAATCAAAGCGGAGGAACGCAGCGGGGACAAACACGTACGTCTCAGCGCTTTCTGCACACGCCGCAGCTTCATCGCCGTTCTGTACGCCGAGAACTTGATGTTGTTCAGATCCGCTAATGGGAAAACAGACAGAGAGAGAGAGACAAGGAGATAGGGGAAGAGAGATGGGGAGAGAGAGAGAGAGAGAGAGGAGAGCGAGAGAGAGAGAGAGAGAGAGAGAGAGAGAGAGAGAGAGAGAGAGAGAGAGAGAGAAAGAAGAAAGAGAGAGAGGAGAGCGAGAGAGAGAGAGAGAGGAGAGAGAGAGAAAGAAAGAAGGGGAGAGAGAGTGAGAGTGAGATTGAGAGTGAGAGAGAGAGAGAGAGGAAGCAGGAGAAAGAGAGAGAGAAGGAGAGCGAGAGAGAGAGAGAGGAGAGAGAGGAGAGCAAGAGAAAGAAGGGGAGAGAGAGTGAGAGTGAGAATGAGAGTGAGAGAGAGAGAGAGAGAGAGAGAGAGAGGAAGCGGGAAAAAGAGAGAGAGAAGGAGAGCGAGAGAGAGAGAGAGAGAGAAAAGAGATTATAGTAAATAACACGATGAGGGACAACAGGCACACACATCCGTGCGCCGAGAGTGAGCCCACCATGTTCAGCCACCCACCCACACCCTCCCTTTCACTCTGCTCTTCCTCCTCCTCCTCCCCTCTCTGTTTATCGCTAGTCATTATCCGGGGCTTGTGTATGGCACGGAGCTCACAGCTAGGTGAAGATGTTATCTGAGCACATAGTTTAGCTGTAATGTGCACACGGCGGTGGGGGTTGACACACCCACCCACCCACCCACCCACCCACCCACCCACACACACACACACACACACACACACACACACACACACACACACACACACACACACACACACACACACACACACACACACACACACACACACACACACCCTTCCATCTGCCAGCTTCCTGTGTTGGATCAGATTTAACAAAACGACAGCCGTTTAATCACAATTTTATTGCGCGAAAGTAAACAGCAGTCAACAAGCGCCTTGTACTGGATTCGTAGATAAATGTTGATTAATAAGTCAATGCAATTGGCTTCCTTCTAATAGCTGCTTCTTAGTTCTGATGTTCTGTTGGACTTAGATTTTAATTAAGTCGCTGTGGTCGATGGTGGTATGGATCAAAAATAATAAATCATCAATCAAACATTTCTTGTATCGACATTTCATCTTTTAATATCTGTACACACTAGAAACAACGCCCATGCCTCTCTCAAGGGAGGGTGGTGCACAGGACCTGAGGCAACTTGATCTCGGCCGTACTCACCCAACGCCTGGTACAACTCTGTCATCTTTGGATGGTCCCAGCATGTGGTCTGAGCCTGATGGCTGAGAAGGAGTGAGCGAGGTAGAGAGAGGTAGAGAGAAAGAAAGAAAGAAGAGAGAGGAAGAGAGAAAGAAGAGAGAGAGGTAGAAAAAAGAGAGAGGAAGAGAGAAAGAGAGAAAGAAGAGAGAGAGGTAGAGAGAGAGAGAGGTAGAGGTAGAGAGAGAGGTAGAGGTAGAGGTAGAGAGAGAGAGAGAGAGAGAGAGAGAGAGAGAGAGAGAGAGAGAGAGAGAGAGGTATAGAGAGAGGTAGAGAGGGAGAGAGAGAGAGAGAGAGAGAGAGAGAGAGAGAGAGAGAGAGAGAGAGAGAGAGAGAGGTAGAGAGAGAGAGAGGTAGAGAGGTAGAGAGAGAGAGAGAGAGAGAGAGAGAGAGAGAGAGAGAGAGAGAGAGAGAAGCAGAGACTATCAGAACAATCGAAGTAGAGGAATAGCAGAAAAGAAACAGAGCCAGAGAGTACAAACGAGCATGCAGGCGAAAAGAGGTGTAGCCAAAAGAAAACATGATTGGTGTGCCGCTACAGGGGGGGAAGATCAGAAGGATAGCGAGAGCAAGAGCGAGGGCAGAGCGAGAAAGAGAGAGAGAGAAAGATAGAAACAACGCGACAGTGAAGGAGTATATAACTGAGGGCCATGGGGGAGGTGGAGGTGAACAGGCATTGTTAAACACTGAGCGCAGGCTTGTAAAGAAGCGACGTAGGTGACACGGGCCAAAGGAGTCGCGTCGGGTGCATCAAAGCTGATGCGGCTCAGCCTCCACGCGTAATTGCGCAGCGCTGCTGAAGAGTGATTGGCTGCCGTGAAACAGGCACCACACAGAGACACTGCACAGGCACTTCATTAAATCCCAGCTGAGACACACCCCCCCACACACACACACAGACGGAGAGTGTACACACACACACACACACACAGACGGAGAGTGTACACACACACACACACACACACGCGACATTTACATACACACACACACACACACGCACAAACACGATGTGTACACAAACACTCACACACAACATGTACGTACACACACACATACACAAGCACACACACACAACATGTACACCCGCCCCACACGCACATACACAATGTGAACCCACGCACACACACACACACACACACACACACACACACACACACACACACACACACACACACACACACACACACACACACACACACACACACACACACACACACACACACACACGTGAAGTGTATATACACAAACACACACACACACACACACACACATAATGCTTCACAGCAACGTGCCCAGAGCCTGCACTCAGTCATAACCCACATCAGGTAATAGACGAGAGCACTGAGAGAAATATATATAATGATAAATAGTACCTTAGAAAAGAATAAAAGAAAAGAAACAAAATAATAAAACCAAACATAGCAGTACGTTTTTCAAGGAGCTTGGGAAGGTTTTTCGCAGAAGCACTTGTTCATTACCAGGGAGAGTACTTATTGATTGGTGTCCATTGGAGTTCTTGTCAGAGATATATATATAACCACCATCATCAGGGATACAGCCCATAAAGAATAAGGAGAGCAGGGGAGGGAGGAGGGTACTTAGTTGTACAACTACAACCATCAACCTCACGTTGGTCTACATAAGTACAAAATAAATGCTTGCAGGGACACACATAATTGCATGGACACATGCAATTTCAGTCACCTACACACATCCAGCTCGTAAACACGGACATTCACACAAAGAAATACACTAAAAGCCACACACACAAACACACTCACACACACACACACACACACCTCAAGATGAGGCTGTACAGGTAATGATAAGGAGTTAAGTAGAATAGCACCAGGGGAAACAAGGTTTACAGTACTCCAATAGTTTTCTTCGCTACCATTGATGCTTAATGTACTCACTCAAGCTAGCACAATACCAACTTCTCCTGGCCGATAAGAGGCTTTTAAAACACATTCATACCCTACACACTTGCTTGTCAAACCATCAACCGCCCAAGTAAAAGAGCTTCCTCTGAAATAATTTAAATAAGGTAAGAGAGGCAATAAAAGAGACTTGTACATTTTAAAGAATGCAAGTGAATCGTTTTGCGGCCCAAAGCACGCAAAATAAGGTTTGGGGATTTTTGTGTCAAAAATGTAATACTTTATATGAAGCCAATGAAAACCTACTGCCCGGCTACACAAGTTTTCCTCCAAAACAAATGTCATTCCATTTTTCTTTTAGGGCCGCCCTATGAACCGAAAATCACGCTGCGTTGCCCCTGGGCTTTGGACTGTGAGATGCAGGGCAAGAGGGGGACATGATCATTCACACACTCACATGGCTTCCCCCCCCCCCCCCCCCCGCCCCCCCGACACACACACACACACACACACACACACACACACACACACACACACACACACACACACACACACACACACACACACACACACACACACACACACACACACACACACACACACACACACACGTGAATACATCTGTTGAATGAACTTACTTGATATAATATGGCACTTTGTTCGGAGAGATGGCTCTCTCCCAGGGTACCTGCACAGAACCTGGTCAGACACAGGGAGAGATACCACGTCACCACCGGAACAGAGATAGAAGGGACCCTGTCAAAGCAGAGGGTCTGAAGCAGCGACATAAGCCTAGAGAAGCCAAACCGTTATTGATCTCATTGCGCTGTACTAGCTTTCCAGGGAGACATAGAGGCTAGTAGTGTGAGGTGTGGTAAAGAACAACAGGGACACATGGATGGAGGAGTTGTTGGCCTGTGGATTGGGTTGGGGGTGGGGAGGGGGGTAGCGTGGGTAGACTGCCCCAGGCAGTCTGCCGGCTAGAAAGTCATGTGGGTTATTCAGGGACGAACAAGAACTGACGCAGGCATTTGAGCACGACATGCATTCAGGCAACACACAGACACACACACACACACAAGCAGACAAATACCCACAAGCAGACTAATAAACACAAGCAGACACACACACATACAAACACACAAAAACAGAGAAAAACCCACAAGCAGTCGCACACACAAACGCACACATATAATTGCTCATCGCTGCTTTTCGATGCAACACGTTAGGCTATATACATGATGGAATACCCGAAGACACAGCATGTTTGACAAAATTAGGCAGATAAAAACCGCTGATGGTAAAAACAAACCATTCCCTCCCATACACAGCTGTTGGCTCGCAGAGGCAGATAGGGAGTGGATGTAGACATCCCTCTCCCAGACAGCGTGGGGACAGTGGGTGTGAGAGAAGACCCAGTGTGACATTGCTTTGCAAGCCTGACAGCAATGTGGGCGCTACTGATACACACACCAACACACAAACACATACACACAGCCAGACAGTGACACTTTACACGCACACAAACACCCAGACACACATACACATGCATATATTCACCCCCCCCACACACTCACAAACACATACTGACACACACACACACACACACACACACACACACACACACACACACACACACACACACACACACACACACACACACACACACACACACACAGCATAGAGCATATTGTTTGGCAACGGTCCTGAAAACGAGAGGTTTTAGTTTTTTTTTGTCTTCTGGTAAGTCTTTAACTAAGGCCTAGGTTCTTGATTGCTGCATGATTAGGTCTGAGCTAAAATTATCAAAGCAATTGTAGGAAAACGTATTTTGTGGGATATTGATCTATGTTCTTTGGCGGTAACAAACCATCAACTATATATTTTGTCAGTTTATGTTTTCTCTCAGTTTAATGAGAGATTGATTGAATGCTGATGATGACTCAATGGAACTGATAATAGTGGGTCTCAGGAGAGCAGAACTTTCATCATTCCGCCCAACCGCCAGAGGCAGGGAGAGCCAAGCTAAAGCGATTTGTTAAAAATTGTCTTTGCTAATTATTTGTGAGTTGAAGATTACTAGTTAAACCTAGGATTCTACCCAGTGTAGCGAGCAGCCTTTATGGATGGATGCTGTACCATGCAGGTAGGCCGACAAATACATCTTAAACCTAATTCTTGTGATTAACGCCAACTGCTATACTGCTTTAGACTGATATTTGCATCTAACAATGAAGCCATGGGCCTTATTTCATCCATTTAGTTTGTTGTAGTTATTAAAACATGTTTAGCTTGGTTTTCATAATTGATTGATAATTTATTTGATAATTGATTTAACATCGCTCATGCATAAAATATTTTCCCTATCAATCATAAAACATCATAGTATAAATAGCCTAATGAAAATGCCCCTTTCTTCAAATGGCGTCCATTGGGGAACATGGAAGAACACCTGGAGGAACAGCCCTGGACATTCTGTGGTTTTATAGGACTCATCAAATTAATCTCCCCTCTCCTCCTGTCACCTCTACTTCATCCCTCCCCATTCCTCAGGTCTGCTTGTCACACCTCTCTTCACCTCCACTCTCTCTTATCCTCCTCCTCATCTCCTCCTGTCACCCCAACCTCATCAGTACCCGTTTCTCAGTCTGCAATACGCTCCTCTCTTCGCCTCCCCTCTATCTTCTCCTCCCACGTGCCATCAACTCATATGACTCCTTCTCCCTCCCTCCCTCCCCTCCTCTCACTCTCCAACAGGAAGCCGGGATTGTTCCAGATTGCATCACCAGCCCCCGAACTCTGTCCACAACAGTCTCTCCCCCGCCAGGATCGTATCCAGGCACCCAAGAGGACGCTTTTGCGGGAGCTCTTTAAATCCTGGCAGGGTAAGACCGCTTTAATCCTGGCAGGGTCAGAGCTCTTACAAGGGCAAGCGGCGACACCTCTGCTCCATCGAGAGGAGTTTGGCTAGAGTGAGGATTACTCCGAGAAGGTACGGCTGAGGGCTTCCTTATCTCTCTTGTGTATTGCATCCTCTGAGCAGTAAACACATTGAACCGACCTGCTGGTTTCTGACAGAACGCTCAGAAGTTCCTCCGGCACCTCCTCACCAGGATGAAGGTGGAAGCTGTGACACTGTGCTTCGTCAAGCAACACTCGCCCCGTCCAGAACTTTGAGCTCAGAGGGCAGTGTGCACACATGTGTTCCAGGTAACTCCTGACTACAGCTATCGTGCTTTGTATTTGTCTTTGTAAAGCTACGTTGACAAGCATTTCCAGGAGGAGGAGGAGGAGGAGCGAACAGCTGGTCGTTGGACATCCGTCCTTCAAGCTCTACTTCTAAGCCAGTGCACAGTGTGTGCTGACCTGTGTTGTGTTGAGTACATTAGTCTACGGGGGGTCCATTGCTGGCTCTGGCTGTGATGCTAGCACCGCGATGCTAACAGGGGCTTGTTCCTCAGCCTTTCCGAGCTGGAGGGCCCCAGCGGGCCAGCGCTCTGGTCGCCAGGCAACAGTGATTCGACACTTCCTCGCACTGCGCAGCCGAGCCATGAACTTTAGTCTGCTGCCTACAGTGCTGCTATAGAATAGACTCTGCATACTTCCAGAGGCTGTATGCAACACTCTGCTGACGAACAGCCTTTTTGTCTTCCTAGAGAGTGTGAGCACACCAGCTGAAGAGCCTCCACTATAATGGGGCACGCTGGAGGGGAGGGGAGGGATGCCGTAAGCATTCCTCCACTGCCATCTCTGGCTTCCCTCGCGCGAGAGCAGGGTGCCGCAGCTGGACATATCGGGGTCAGTTGTTACACTATGTATGCCACAGAAGCTGATTTATTTCCCTTATCAATGCACCTCAACACATGACTATCATATTCATGTTTCATTTGATCCTTTTACGTCTATTAATCAGGAGAAATTGATCTGTACGTAAAGTTACAAAAAGGTTGACTCAACGCACCCTTCAGCAAGGGAGTAGGGAAGGAAGTAGTACGGCAAGGGTGAGATTATAGTGGAAAATGCTACAGAACACTGACCATTTTAAGTGGTGATTAAAGAGGAAAGGTTATGAATGTTTAGGCAGAGTAGTTATTTTATGAAATTAATCAGGTTTCCCTGCAGAAGGATAACAGCAACTGGCCCACATATCGTCTCTCTCATCTTGGAAAGAGATTAAACACCTGTCATATACAAGCATAAGTCACTCGACACCGGAAATTCACTGGATTGCTCAGCCTCAATGACTCATCTTTGATGAAGACAACCGAGACAACACTATGCGAATAGAGTTGGTGATAGTTTAACGTCCCCTGTTGGTACCATTGTATTCTGAGTGTCTTATTTCACTAGTGCAACATTCGAGAGTGACGTCTGGGTCAGAAGCAGGAGTCACCTGGAGCTGATGGTACCACCCTACCCTGAATATTCAGGACCAAAGCCCTGAAAAAATATTGATTGAAAATGTTTGGACCTATTTTATCATTCTGATGTTGTGTATCTGTAGGGGCCAAAGGAATGCAAAGTGGACGCATTAAACGCCTAAGTGCCTTGCTGTCCTTGAATAATTAATAGCATAGTATAGTAAAGCAAGCGCCTTTTTTGCAGACTCAGATGAGGTCCATCCTAGAGTTTGGTATAGTAAAGTAGCAACTAGTGTAAATAATGTAAGTAGAATTGCAGCAATGAACAGGCTACACGCCACCTAGGTGACTTTTACTGCGGTCATCCAGACACGGTATGGTGATTTTGGAAGCCCATTTATTGTAGAGCTCGAAGTCAATGATACATTAAGATTAAGATGGTGATCCATGTTGCCATGATTCAGATCTCCTTTAGCGTGTGTGGTGATGGCTGGTTTAACCTGTTGCACATTGCTTAGTCAATGTGCAATAGAGTCCTAGGATCCAACTAGTCTGATTTCGCCCAGGTGAGGCTGCTTAAACAAGCCATCAACCACCCACTCCACATAATAAGACTGAGGTATTGTTCTCAAAATCCAGTATAAGTATATAATAGAGGTATTGTACGTATGGTTTATAGTGGCCAAGTCTCAAAGATCCTGAGGACCATTGAAAGGAGAAATGTCAATGGTACTAAAAAACAAGATGGTTAATCTAAAATTGTTATCCTTCAATGAATCTAAAACAATCTGACTTTTGTCATGTTCCCCAGCATCAATGGATCATCCTGAATTTAAGGAAAGAATTGTTCTTGTGTGTATATTATGTTTTTTCTTGACACTCCCTATAACTCCCTGAACAGTGGCTCTACAAAAACAATATTAAAGAAATGGGAAAACACATCACAATACACTATTTTCTACTATTTTCAGCACTTCAAGGTACAATATGCCTCCAAACACAGACACAGACACGCAATGTATCTACAAGGAATTATGCATGAGCCAACACTAATAAACCATTACACATACACAGTTGCTTGCCTCCACAAACAAACCTTAACAAACACATGCACGCACACACACACACACACACACACACACACACACACACACACACACACACACACACACACACACACACACACACACACACACACACACACACACACACACACACGGCTCCTTCATCTTGGTTTCCCCTGGAAGCCCTTTGAAGGGCAGGGACGAAGCAGCAAGATGGAAGAGAGAGACTTCAGAAGCACGGGGGTTTCACACCAGGAACCAGAACCCCGGCCCACCCACACCCCCCGCCTCTCTCCCCCTTGACCGATGAAGACGCACCATGCCCCCGCCTGCAGGTGCCCCTCCTTTGGCCCAACGGGCAGTAGGAGCCCTCAGCTTCATCCAGTTTCATAAAAAGACGTTGCCGTGGCAACGGCGTATCCCTGGCGCTACATGCTAGGCACAGCGTGGTGCGAGGGAAGGAAGAGGAGGGGCTTCTTACTGCAGAGGAAGTGCTGCGATCCCGGGCCAAAGTCTCGGTGGGCGTCCTGAAGCTGCTTCAGCCGCTCCTCTATCGACCCCTGGGAGTAGATACACACACACACACACACACACACACACACACACACACACACACACACACACACACACACACATCCATGAATTCACGCAAACATTCACACACACATACAAACAATTATGTACACACACACACACAAAATATGCACAGGAATAAACCAAAGGGATTCATACAGCTTATATTTCTTTGCAGACACTTAGTTGCATCAGCACACGCGCGCGCGCGCACACACACACACACACACACACACACACACACACACACACACACACACACACACACACATTTACAGCAACAAACAGCACCTGCTTCTGCTCAAAGAATGGACGATTTCCCTCCACGTTGTATGAAAGGCCTTTATAAGGCCTTATTTAAACACTCCATGTAATTCTTATGATGTTAATCTTGTAAGCGTCTTGAAACACACCGCAGGATCAGCGATGAAAGAGGATCGGGGACGCCAGGGGGTTCTCCACCGTATGTGTATCAATAAAAATGGAAATCTACTCTCCAAAAGGAATTTTGCAGTTTTGTTGTGTGTTTCTGGCTTTTCTCATCAGTTGCGGTGCTCACCGATGTGTTTTTGGCAGCCCCTTATCCAGCTGTGTTTGCAAGGCATTGGACAGTGGACACGCTACTAAATCATTGTCAAGAAGACACGGAAGAGCCTTCTCTCAAACAAACCACTTTCAAGTGTCACATAAAGAAAGTTCAGAAACCACAGAACCGCAAAGAGCTTGACAGACAAGTCAAGGGCGGATAACAGTTTGATTTGGAAGGAAGACAGAGTGCATAAAACAAAAAAAGTGTGGTGACTATGGCTGCGGAACTTAAGTAAGTAAATAGGGAACACTGCTCAGGGTGCATACAACATTGCATTCCTAGTCCAAAAATACACAAAAACACAAACAATGCAATCTGGAGCCAGATGCGTCCGGGGCAGGAAGCAAAAGGAAAAGAGAGCTTTGTTTAACGTAGCGTGGTGATGTTACTGCAAAATTTTGCAGCACACTGCATTCTGTTGGTCCTACGGGCAATTCAGGGAGACGTGAGAAGACAAACGATTGAATTACCCAAGATTGCAAGAGACAAAAAGAAACTTGGAAGGGATGGAATGACATTTAAAGATATGGGGAAAGTCTGGTCTGTTGGATGAATAGATGAAGGGAAACGTCTCAAACATTGATGGTGGATGAATGCTAGGGTGTGTTCAAAACATATAAAAGCCTGCAACGCAGCGCTATTCTGTCCTTCTGGATGTGTGGACTAGTAGTCTATAAGGCCACTGCCTTTGAGTCTGAGCGCTGTAAGATTAGCCTGTAGGGGCTATGCCAGGCCTATTCATATGGCAGCCCGCGAGCCACATCCGGCAAAGAAGCACCTTCCGAGTGGCCCAGCCCGTGGTCCCGCAGAAAGCGCATAGAAAAGTAAAAGAAAAATAAATAAATAATGCGGAGACACCACATTGATAAACACCCGACTTTCCGCTCAAGCTTTCCCGAGGGATCTCAGGAGAGGGCTGTAAAGATGCAGTTTGCTGGCATCTTACACCCGGAGCTGTGCTACTATGATGCGGACATGCACGGCCCAAGAGAGAGCTACAGCTGCTTCCCTTCGTGTGTCATGGATCTTGGCAAAAAAAAGAAAAGGCCATTTACAGACTCTGAAACCGTGAAAGAGTGCATGCTAGCCGTTGTGAATGAGGTTATATATGACGACAAAGTAAAAACAAGCGTAACCTCTGCCATTAAAAACGTACCCGTGTCAGACACCTAAAATATTGGCAGGGTTCAACTTCTTGCTACTGATGTGTTCGAAATGCTTTTAGAAGACCTGAAGAAAGCTAATGTCATGTCTATAGCAGTAGATGAGTTCACAGATAAGACGGATACCGCCCAACTGTGCATATATGTCCGTTTTTATTTTGACTGCAAATGCTTCAGAGAAGAACTGCTCAGCTTACTGCCGTTAAAAGGACACGCTACAAGCGAGGTACTCTGAGAAGATTTCAACTTTTTTTGAAGACAATGGCCTTGATATGAGACGTGTGTGCATGCTTGTAACGGATGGGGCTCCATCCATGATGGAAAAAGTTAATGGTTTGGCTGCACGTTGGTCCGCTGTTGCACCTTGCTGAGTTCTTCCAAGAAAGTGTTCCAATCCAGGATAGCTTTTAAGAGACTTTATTTGTTAAAGTATTTCGGTATGGTAAAATACGGAGCAAAAGGAGGTGGAAGCGTGTCTTGCACGTGCTGAGCGTCTCCTAGCTGATCAAAACATTAACCCTCTGTATACTAGCAGCGAGAAGATTCTGAAGCGCTTTGGCTCGATGTTGACTGTTATGGTAGGATCCGCATGGCCCGGAAGCAGTGGGAGGAGCCGGCGTGACGTATTACCCTCGGCTTCCTCACTTGTCTGTGGTGCTGCCTTCTGTGGATAGAGCAGCTATTGCAGCCTTCAGTAAGGCCCTGCTCCCCTTGTGGCTATGTATAGTATTTACGGCTTATATGTTTGGTCCTGCTTCCTAGGGGCTATGTGTGGGTAGCTCAGGTTCTTAAAATACGTAACAACCTCAAATGATATCCGGTCAGCGGAGAGCTCAAGTCGACAATGGACAGCGTGATGGCCACAATAAATTTTATCCCCTCCGCATCAAAACTCCAACACCGCTTATTCTGCATGCTGCTGTCAGAAATGTCTGCTGAGCAACGTGTCCTGCTTTTGCCCAATGACGTCAGGTGGCTGTCCAAAGGCAAAGCGCTCAAGCGTTTCTGTGATCTAAGACAGGAAATCACAGCCTTCCTCCGCAGCAACGAGCATAAGAAGGCCGAAACACACTTGAACCGAATGCTGGATGACAACTTCATTGGCGATGTCTGCTTTCTCAGTGACATATTCAAACACCTGAATGACTTAAATGTGGGACTACAAGGCAGAGACAAAACTGTCATTGAACTGGTGGAACAGATGCGCGCCTTCCAAGTCAAACTGGATCCTTTCGGGACTGACTTGAGCACGGGCCGAATGTTGCATTTTCCGACGCTCTACAAAAGCATCTTATCCCCGGCACGCATTACCGCTGTAATGCGTGCAGATTTCATTGCGAGGTTAAAAGAAAACTTGGCTGGTCGATTGGATGGACTTGCTTTGCCAACAGAGGAGATGTGCTTTGCCAGAGACCCGTTCACTGTCGTGATAGAAGGGGCTTTATCCGCCAAAGCAAAGGAGTTGGCCGCTCCCATTGACATGGGGAAATTCATTCTCGAACTTGTGGACATGCGATCATCCTTAACCATGGCACAGGAGCTGCGCACCAACGGGCCTGCCAGGTTTTGGACCAATGTCAACCCACATCAGCTCCCTAACGTCAAGAGAGCAGCAGTCCTCGTGCTAAGTATGTTTGGCTCAACATACACATGGGAATCAAGCTTCACGCACATGAACTCAATTAAAAGCAGCTCTCGTTGCTCACTGTCTGACAGTACACTTCGTGAATGCCTTCGAATTGCATTGACATCTTATGAGCCCAGAATCACTGCTCTCATTCAGAACAAAAGATGTCACTTCTCCCAGTGAGAACTCAGCAGTGAAACTGTTGCATACATAGCAACAAAAGGATGTGTTACTAAGTGAGTAACAAAGTATTCATGTTTGTTAAGCTACTTAGTTATTTCTTGTTTTGGGTTTGTTTACTAAGCGTTAATATGCCTGGTTCTGTTTTTTTCATGCACTTTGGCATATTGATCCCAGGGGGGGATATGCTTGTTTTAATATGTGACCCAAATGTTTATTTTATTTATTTAAATAAGGAAACCTCTGATAAATGTGCACTATTTTGTTTTCAATGAACCTTTTGCATTGCTTAAAGGCACCCAGTGCAACTTTATGTAAACATTCAATGAAAAATAAACATTCAATTTCTAGTCTTTTTTACACGTAGTAAGTTTCAATAACTCCATACCATTACATATCGACATTCAAGGAGCAAAGATGAGACGTCGTTGTGTGGTGAGAACTGATAGAAAATCGTAAACAACAACAATCGCCGGTGGGGAGAAGCCATTTTTCCATTGACTGGAAGCCTGCTTTATTTATTGTAGGTTACAAAAAATAAAGAAAATGGCGGCATTGTTGTTGTTATCGATTTTGTATCAGTTCTCACCACACAACGACGTCTCATCTTTGCTGCTTAAATGTCGGTATGTAATGGTATGGAGTTATTGAAACTTACTACGTGTAAAAAAGACTAGAAATTGAATGTTTATTTTTAAGCCTTGAAAGTTGCACTGGGTGCCTTTAAGGGTCAGATATGACATATATTTATTTTATTTTGTTTAAAAAAGGAAACTGGCTATTGATAGGCCTAATATTGTGCACTTTTTTGTTTGAAGAGTTTTGCCGAGGTCAGATTTACCAAAGATGTATTCATGTAATTTTTCAGATATGACAGTTAATAAAACGTTTGTGTTTTTCAATACATTAATTTGTGTTGGTCCAAAATGTGTCATTACTTGCTGCTGAAAATGTCTGGCCCAACTGAATTTCTTGTTTTGAAAATCTGGCCCAACTGAATTTGTAATTGAATAGCCCTGGTCTATGCTAAGGCCAAAAATGAAGAAAAGAAAAGTCAGGTGGTAGAAACAGAGGCAGCGATGAGAGTCAGAGGTTAAGGAAAAGTAAAAAAACGCATAGGGAAGGGAAGGAAGACAAAGAGAGAGCAATACCTAGCTAGAATAGGAGAATGCGATAGTAGAAAAAGCACAGAGGCCGGCGAGGGGGAAGCCGTGTGAAGATGTACTGGTGAAGGTTATCTGGCAGTAACAGGGTGTTATCAAGAGCGCAGGCTGAAAAAGGATTCCCGGACAATTTAAAACCCCCGAAAGGAAAAGGCTACAAAGTCCCTTACAACCACCGATTATGATTCCCTTTTATGGAAGGAAAAAACACATTCAAGACGTTAGAGCACACCTGCGCCCCACTACAAAGTGCGTTGAGATAAACTAAAATCTAGATCCTTCATGCCCCCCAAATTGAAGCCGAGTGGTCCTCAGCCGGTCCTAGCAGACCATGGCCTCACTGAAGGCCAACTGAGCCAACATTGAGCACAAAGGAGAAAGTTGAACGTGTATTGACGTGTGCAGACACTGCTCTCAAGGCAAGTTGCCTGTCTATTCCGCCAGAAAATGAAAGAGGTTTCCTTTGGCTGCGTCGGGTCCAGACGGAGAAAGCAACAGAGAGACAGAGAGAGAGGGATAGAGAGAGGGAGAGGGGGCAAGATAGAGAGAGCGATCGTAACCAAGAGAGATGCCAGACATTAAAAGGGATGAAAACAAACTTTGCAGTTTGGCTAATGGCTTATTTGAGCGCACAATAAACTCGCATCCTCTCTCTAACCACTGCCTGTAATGATCTACATATCCTCTACATATCCTCTATATGTATATATATATATATATATATATATATATATATATATATATATATACTGTATAGCCTTCCCCCTCTGGGGGAAGGCTCTGGGTGAAGGGAGGCTGGGGGAAGGCCGTGCACCAGGGCGTACCTGAAGGAGCTTCCAGCGGCTGTTGAGGTGCTCCAAGGCGCGGGCGTTGTCCACGGACAGGTGGACGTCCGAGATGGCCAGCTGGTGAGCCAGGTCGTTGACGTGCTTCATCCCCTCCTTCACCTGGCTCAGCTCCTCCTTGAACAACTGTGGGTGCGTTGGTGTGTGTGAGTGCGTGCGTGCGTGCGTGCGTGCGTGCGTGCGTGCGTGTGTGCGTGCGTGCGTGCGTGGATGTGTGTGTGTGTGTGTTTGAAAAAGAGAGGAGAAGGACGGAGAGAGGAAGAAAGACATGTAAATATAGTCTGTTTTGGGGATTTTTACAGGGCTCGTTAAAAACATAATTCACGCCTTTGTCTTGATCCAAGGACGTGCTTCAGCAATGAGCTTAGTGGCAGCTTAGCGTTTTCTTATCGGTGTGCATTGAATACTGTTATACATATCTTGTTGTGCTGTGTGCGTGCCATGTTATCCTCAATGTTTTGAGCGGATGTGTGCGTGTGTACATAAGTACATAAGTGTGTGCATGGTGCTCCTTTGGTTTGTGTTTTCCTGTGCGTTTGTTTATGTGCGTGTACAGACGATTCGGCCCCGACACCAGTGCCGTGTCCCGGAGGCCTGAACATGTGCTGGCTGTGACAGCAGACTAAACAGTGACATGATGGTTGTCAAGTGTCCTCACTTTCAATGAACGGCTCTGCTGTAATTACAGCAGGCCTCTCGGGCCCCGTGACTAAGCAGTACACGCACACGCGTGCAGTACACGCGCCACCACTCCACCATGAATAAACCAATGAACCCGCCGCTTGTTCAACAACAACAAAATCAAACCAGTTGCGGCCCATCGCCACGCGTCCACGACTGTCGAGTACGAAATTTTCGTTCCCCTTCTTCTGTCACAAAACACTGCAGATTCCTCCTCCGGCATGGGGCAGGTGGTGGGTGGATCCAGCTCACACCTCACGCCATCATTACAGCTGTGACTGTTTCACGCCAACGAGTCGGTCCCACAGAGAAGAACATAGCGTTTGATTCTGATTTTTTTGATGTTCGGGATCAAAAACTCAGAGGATCAATGTGATGTTCTCTCTGGCAGGAAAGCCGATGTTCTTATTTTTTTAGTTTGCTGGCCTCTCTCAGCTACAAGGGGATCTTTTCGGGGGCGTGTTGGCACCTCAAAAGGTGGTCTCCTCAGGGGACGCCGGTAAAGTACTACAACGGTGTCTTTGACTAAAACGATCCAAACCTTGCGGCATTGTGTTCTTAATAAAAAAAACATCATTAAACAGCCTATCTGAGAATACTGACTTATGGATACTGTGAAATCTGCGTTGGAGGAATTCAAAAGCCATTCTTCATCAAGTTATGGAGGTTTATTCTCTGCTGGGGTCACCACGTATCCAAATCCACCGAGACGCACTGACGCTAGAGCGGACCTTCTGGAGCTTCAACTCGCTTGCCAGACAGTTGATTTATCACCCAAACAACTGGATTTCATACCAACAACTCTGATAAAGAAGACGATACGGAGGAAAAGAAGATCGAGAGGAGGAATTAGGAACAGGATAGGAGACGAGGAAGTAAACTCGTTGCCAGGGCGACTAACTGGCGGCGCGCACAGTCGCAGCGGCCCCTCTTGAGATCTGTGAGATTGAGATTGAATGTTTGAGTGTGAGACGTCCTACGAACATAGTTTATGACAGGGAAACAATATTAAACATTAGGACATTGAGAGTGAGTAACATCACTGGCATTCGCTGGCATCTGGACATACTATGCAAACACAGGATACTAACGGACACTGTGACACCGTGCCCGCAACTGCCCGGAGGAGGAAGCAGCAGAGACGGGGTGGACGTAAACAAACTGAACAGCTCCTTTCAGCTCCTACCCTCCAAGAAGCGCTATCGCAGCTTAAGATGCTCCACCACCAGGCTGCGGAACAGCTTCCTACCTCAAGCTGTCAGGATGCTCAATGCACCAGCGTCCCAGATCTTCTCACTGGACTTTATTTATTATTTATTTATTTATTTATTTATTTATTCATCATTGGGACGTTTGTTTGTTTGTTTGTTTGAAATGTATGTTTGATCTTGATCCGTGAGAAACGCCTTCTCGTTTTGTTGTTCAATCAACAAAATGACAATAAATTTGATTTGATTTGATTTGATTTGAATACGAGGCTATAGATTTTGAATCATACATGTGAGCACTACAAGTTATTATTAAATAATAATAAAAGAAAATATAAAATAAAGCATATTTTGAAATATATATATTTTTTTAGATAAATACATACTAGTATTGAATCAATGAATAAATAAATAAACACAACCATTTAAAAGAGGCCTCTCTCTCTGTCCATACGGTGATGCAGTGCCCATGCCGGGTGCCTCACCTTGGTGGCGTCGATGTGGTCCTGCAGAGCGTCGATGAACAGGTCCCCCACGGGCTCCCAGGCGTCCCGGACGCCCTCCGCCTGCTCCAGGGCCACGTCCAGCTCCTCCATGGCGGCCTGGGTCTGCAGCAGACGCTCCAACGTCCTCTCCATGTGCCTGAACGGAGGGGATGGCAAAGGTCAACTAATCCCCTTTCAGACGGTGGGTGGTTACCAGCTAACTATTTATGGGCTATTTTGCATTTAATTGCCACTGACCTTGTTTGTCGCTGTGCTTGTGATACATAATGAGAGTGTGTGAGAGTGTGTGGGTGAATTTTTACTTTCTATCATCTAGTCATCTATCTAGTCAGTGATATATGTTTAGGAACAGGTAGGGGTAAGGCTGTGACGGTACTGGGATTGAACTCGGTACCTTTTGGCTGGAACACAAGGCTGAAGAAGAAATCTTAATTCGATCACCGTTTTCCATTCTGGAGAGTATGTTTTGTATATTCAGTATGGAGACATGTGTGACGCTATCATACGTTAATGCTGAATAGTGATGTACTCTCTTAGGGTTTGCCTACCCAGGGACCGCAGATGAAATGTAGCCATCTAACTCTGGCCCAACTACTGTGTTAAATAAAGGAAAGCTACCAATTAAATAAAGGAATGAACTACCATAAACATTCGTTATTAGCTGGGCGGAATGTGTTGGGGTGAACATGGGGCAAAGTGGCCTCATTGTCTGATCAGTTAAAAGCAATTCATCAATATCGTTTTTGTGCAGATGCATGGAGAAAAAGCTACACCCTTTATCTTTGGAGGTCACTTGTATTCTGTACTCTACACAATGAAATTGCCAGCGCCAAAGCATACTGGATAAACTATGCATGAGTTCAAACCCTGGTAGAGACCTGTTCGAGTTTATCTCCAAACTCCATGTTTTCGCCTTGTTTTGTTATTTCCTGCGAACAATTTTCACAATTCCTATTAATCCCCCTGGTGCCCCCGACAACCAGAAGAGAAAAATGAAGACGATAAAATTCTCTTAAAAAGAAAATCGCTTGAAACTTTTAACCATCTCCTCAGGAAGGGGATTGAGTGTGGGATGGGCAGGGCCTGACCTGTGGCGGTCCACGCAGCGCGCTGTCAGCTTCTCCCACAGGTCGCTGGTCACGCTGGCTTGCTTCCATACCGAGCGGCTGACGTTCAGCACCCGTCGTCGTGGCGACAGCTCTGGGAGGACAAAGCAGGGAGGAGGGGTCAGAAGACTGGCGAGCGGGAGGAGGAGAGATGGAGACTAGGGACGAGGTTAATGAGGAGGGAAGGAAGGGAGGGAGGGAGGGAGGGAGGGAGGGAGGGAGGAAGGGAGGGAGGGAGGGAGGGAGACTAGAGATGAGTTTAATGAGGAGGGAAGGAAGGAAGGGAGGGAGGGAGGGAGGGAGGGAGGGAGGAGGGAGGGAGGGAGACTAGGGATGAGGTTAATGAGGAGGGAAGGAAGGAAGGAAGGGAGGGAGGGAGGGAGGGAGGGAGGGAGGGAGGGAGGGGGGGGAGGGAGGAAGGGAGGAGGGAAGGAGGGAGGGAGGGAGGAGGGAAGGAGGGAAGGGAGGGAGGAGGGAGGGAGGAGGGAAGGAGGGAAGGGAGGGAGGAGGGAAAGGAAGGAAGGAAGGGAGGGAGGGAGGGAGGGAGGGAGGGAGGGAGGAAGGGAGGGAGGAGGGAAGGAGGGAAGGGAGGGAGGGAGGGAGGAGGAAGAAGGGAGGGAGGGAGGAGGAAGGAGGGAAGGAAGGGAGGAGGAAGGGAGGGAGGAAGGAAGGAAGGAAGGAAGGAAGGAAGGAAGGAAGGAAGGAGGGAGTGACGGAAGGAAGGAAGGAAGGAAGGAGGGAGGGAGGGAGGGAGGGAGGGAGGGAGGGAGGGAGGGAATGAAGGAAGGAAGGAAGGAAGGAAGGAAGGAAGGAAGGAAGGAATGAAGGAAGGAAGGAAGAAAGGAGGAAGGATAGACGGAAGGAAGGAGTGAAGGAAGGAAGGAAGGAAGGAGGGAGGGAGGGAGATAGGAAGGAAGAAAAAAAAAGAAAAGAAAGAAGGGTCCAGGAGTAAAGCGTTAGCCGAGAGCGTTACAGGGGGCTCTGGGTTACTCTCCGGTAGTGGAGGGGGGCCAGCCGTTGGCTGTGGCGGGGTTTACGAGTGGGTGGAGAGGCGCATCATACTGTATTATTGATCTGAGCAGATGTTACTGCAGAGCCGCTACGCAAGATCTAATTGGAAGATTCCCCTGTCCCCCTTTCCCTTCCCTAGTATGACATCAGAGGACAGACCACTGCTCATAACAGCTAAGAGGTGGGGGGGAGAGAGGGGGAGGGGGGAGAGGGGGAGTGGGGGCACACCTGCTAGGCACTCCGGCTATAAATGAACTCTTGGGGCTTTGGGAGTGGATTTGTGAGTGTAATGCTTTGGCTGGCACGGGGCTGCAAAAGAGGGGAGGGGGGGGGGGACCAGACCTTTTCCGTCGGGAAGGGACTCCTCGGGCTCCTGGAAGGGATGCTGCGCCAGGAACGCCTGGGCCGACTCCAGCACCGAGTAGATGAAGGGCCCCCGGGACTTCACATCCTCCACGAAGGCCTAGCGGGGAGGGGGGGGGGGGGGGGAGGGGCGAGATGGGCGACAGAGAGTGTGTGAGTGTGAGTGTGTGTGTGTGTGTGTGTGTGTGTGTGTGTGTTGGTGGGTGTGTCGGTGGGTGTGTTGTGTATACAAGTGAAGATTAAGAAGAAAGGAGGTAGGGGATGGAAAAGGAAAGATAAAGTGTTGCTACACACAGCACATTCGCACACACACACACACACACACACACACACACACACACACACACACACACACACACACACACACACACACACACACACACACACACACACACACACACACAAAAGAACATAGACACACACATGCAACATATCCACACACAAACACACACATCAATACACAGTGAGTCATTCCTCTGACTGCACTGGAAAGCTATCTGGTGTATTATAATAATAATATTCGTTCTAATATTTTTTAATTAAACAGCACTCTCAGGGGACCCATGGTGGCTGTACACGTAACGTACAGAAACAATACAGAAAAAATAAGTATTCAGGGACCTATCGCTGACTACAAAACATTACCAGAGCTCTGACCGAGACAGCGTCACACTACTTCTCTAGCCACAGGGTAGGGTGGTGGGCTCGTCCTTGGAGACTCAGCTGGGTGCCTCCGAAAGAAAGAGGCAATTACCTGGTGTGTGTACTCTCTGGCCCTCCTCTGACAACTCTCAGTATGCCAGTAACGCGCGGACAAACTCACTCACACATGTGCAGGGATACACACTCATTCACACAAGCACATGATTGCATGCCCGTCTACATACATACACGCATTCACACACACACACACACACACACACACACACACACACACACACACACACACACACACACCAAAGCATGTACAGGGGCACACACACACACACACACACACACACACACACACACACACACACACACACACACCAAAGCATGTACAGGGGCACACACACACACACACACACACACACACACACACACACACACACACACACACACACACACACACACACACACACACACACACACACACACACACACACACACACACACACACACACACAGAGAGAGCGTGACATACAAATGGGCACTGAGACACGGGATCTGAAGAAAGTAAGACATGACAAAATCCAAAATCCTGCTGCATCGCAACACAGCCTTCAGCCTCATTACAGAAACACAGTGCAAGTATCTTTGATTCAAGATAGGAATATGTGCGCTCAATCCTTTGGCTCGGTGTGAAGAAAAAACGGGTTTCAGTGAGACAATGATCCACAACTAGCTGGGAGGAGCAGCTGCAGGGCGGCGTCGCCATGGACTGGAATGGTTTTTCTTTTCTGTTACCACTGTGATTAAACCCCAGGACCGACTGGCCAGCCAGAGCTGACAACAGCACTCACATCAACCCAAACAGGACGCCATGCTGAACGGGCAAGCATCACGCAGAACGCACTTACACACGCACAACCACCGGGACAACCGGTTACTCTCTCTCTCTCTCTCTCTCTCTCTCTCTCTCTCTCTCTCTCTCTCTCTCTCTCTCTCTCTCTCTCTCTCACCCTCTCTGATCTTGGCTCGCCCCTGAACGCGCCTTGTTTTCTCCTTCTTCATTATTACGTCACTAATCTAATCTAATCTAATATCTCTCTCTCTCTCTCTCTCTCTCTCTCTCTCTCTCTCTCTCTCTCTCTCTCTCTCTCTCTCTCTCTGCTGAACCGACCCTGGCATTGAAGCTTTCCTTCCAGCTTCATTTCACACTGGGGGGAGGGGGGGGGGGGGCTGGGGATGTCTGTGTTTGTGTGTGGGCCGATGTGGGTTCTTCGGGTTTGCTAGAAAGAACCATAATTGGACAGATTTCCGTTAGCTTAGGATACATAATGTATGGCAGCGGGGAAGTGAAGCAGAGTGGAACGACTTCATCAACCTGTTTGCTGCCCTCTGAGGATGCAGAAGTGCTGCCATGGCAACCAAAACAAGTGAGTGTTCTACACCAACCCTCCCACCTCCCCACCCACACCCCCAAATCCACACACACACACACACACACACACACACACACACACACACACACACACACACACACACACACACACACACACACACACACACACACACACACACACACACACACACACACAAAAACATTAGAAGAAATCCACTTAAGATCAATAATTCAAATTTTTTTAAACGCTTGCAATCTCCATAGAAAACTGGGATGCAATTTCCCTCTCCGCTTTGTTAGAAGAAAGTTTTGAGCGCTACCAGACGCTAAGGGAGCCTAGGCCTCGTGGATTATAAAGGAGCGCCGAGCTGAAAATGGGACGACTGAGATGAACACAGGAAGGGCAATATACAGGGCGGAATTATGATGTAAGACAGAGCGGAGAAGGGGACATGGGAGGGTTGAGAGGAGAGGAGAGGAGAAGAGAGGAGAGGAGAGGAGAGGAGAGAAATGGAGAGGAGAGGAGAGGAGAGGAGAGGAGAGAAATGGAGAGAAATGGAGAGGAGAGGAGAGGAGAGGAGAGGAGAGGAGAGAAATGGAGAGAAATGGAGAGGAGAGGAGAGGAGAGAAATGGAGGGTGGAGAGGAGAGGAGAGGAGACGGGGAGAGGAGAGAAATGGAGGGTGGAGAGGAGAGGAGAGGAGACGGGGAGAGGAGAGGAGAGTAGAAGAGAGGAGAGGAGTGGAGAGGAGGGGAGAAGAGAGGAGAGAAAGGAGAAGAGAGAAGAGGAGAGGAGATGGAGGTGAGCGGAGACGATAGGAAAGGAGAGGAGGAGAGAGGAGAGGAGAGGAGAGGAGATGGAGGGGAGAGGAGAGGAGAGCAAAGAAGAGGAGAGGAGAGAAGAGAAGAGGAGAGGAGAGCATAGGAGAGAGGTGGACAGGAGAGGAGACCAGGGGAGGAGATAAGAGAGGAGAGAAAGGAGAAGAGAGGAAATTGAGGGGAGAGGAGGGGAGAAGAGAGGAGAAAGCATGTCAGAGATGAGAGGCACAAGCGTGTGCATCACGTAATGCATAATTTCCGAAACTTGATCCGTTTGTTTCATTGTGGGAGAGAAACGGGGTTGTTGACTGAGTAGCACCTGACTTTGAGAAAAGGTGGAAAATTAACAAAGAGATGAGGTCAAAGGGGAATGCGTCATAGAAGGATCACGGCAGTGCAAAGAAATATAAATCGCAAGCAAGCGTACCCATCAACAATGTGACAGGTATTTATTATACTGCAGATACGCTGTTAATTGTCTCGCTGAGATGGCAGCGCGCCGGTCCTGATGAGAGACGGAGAGGTCAGGCCTGTTCAAAGTTTTCCGTGGAGACCTCAATCTTCCCGCTCGCCGCGGGAGCAAAACCAACAGAAGTGTGCGGGAGATTGATGTAATTAAGTCCAATAGACCCCATACCAATGAGGGTGGGCTGGTGAAGCAAAGAAGAAGGGAGTGACGAGACAGTGCCCGGTCCACTTGGTGAAAGATATCACCCCTGAAGAGAATTGAGCTCTCAGGATATTAAAGAACAGCATGCGACAGCAACGGTGTCCTGGGGACTCACTCCTGAAGCAGATGACTGACAGGACATGAATGATAGTTGGAAAATAAATAGAAAAGGTGACCTTCAACCGGGAGACAACATCTTAGTTCCCTTAGTTCATCATAAAGAACGGTCAGACAACTGCGTCTACACTAAATCCAACGATATAACCTTGTTTCCCAACCCCCAGAGAGACTGATAGCAACCAGTCAGCGTTTAAACATTTAAGCATCAAGTATCCAATCACTGTTCACTTGAAGGCAAGCATCGTTGATCAGCTTGTGGTGAAAGTAGATGTGGATGGCATCCATTCAATTCCACATTTAGTTTACAATCGATTAAAAACGTCAACTCTGGTGATGGATGCTGGTGAGCAAATGTTTTAATTGTCTTCAAATGACATCAATGTTGGTGATGCTTGGACACTTTTAAATGTATATAACATCATGATCAATTTGGCTTGAAGCAGTGTGCACACACACACACACACACACACACACACACACACACACACACACACACACACACACACACACACACACACACACACACACACACACACACACACACACAATCATACAAAACAGACACACACACACACACCCAAACAAATTAAAGCAGCTCTACAAAACAAGGTAATTCAACAAGAATCAGTAAAAACTAATGAAGACATCCTGCTGGAGTGTCCGGAAACCACAGTGAAATCCTACCTCATCTTTCTCCCCCCCTAGATCGATCCGTTCATCGATAACAAGCCAGACTGACTGATGCATCCTGGAATTTAGTCGTTATTTTGACAGACAGCTGAGTAATAGGAGCTTAGAAGTTGTTAGGGGAGGGCAGGCTGCTCCATGGAGGAGATGAAGTGTCATTCACAGTCTTCCGGGTAGGGAAAAGGGAAGGGCATCCAGGACATTGTCAGACCCCTAAGGCAGATTCTGCCTCGGTGTGAATTAAACGAGTCCCGCTAAGACATTATTAGCCCGAAACTTGATTTCCGATTACAGGATATACCCGATACTTCTCAGTAGCAATTTGTACTCACTTCATCGTAGTCGGGATACGATTAGACACACTAGTGTCTAATCGTAGGCTTTATGTGACCGTAGCATTTGGGGTACGATCCGAGTACGGTACCTGGTGGAACTCTGCCTGGTGCTGGACGGCGCTGACATCGCCCCCTATGGGAAGCTGCTGGGACAGCTCCTCGTCCTTGGAGGTCAGCCACTCAACGATCTCCTGCAGGGACAACTGCAGCTTGCCACTGTTGTCCGAGAAGGCCTCCAGCCGCACCCTAAAGACGCATGAACCCACGCACACACACACACACACACACACACACACACACACACACACACACACACACACACACACACACACACACACACACACACACACACACACACACACACGAAACAGAATCGGTTGAGCACTAAATAATGGGTTCAGTAACTGAATATATCAAAAAAATAAATGTGTGTGTGTGTGTGTGTGTGTGTGTGTGTGTGTGTGTGTGTGTGTGTGTGTGTGTGTGTGTGTGTGTGTGTGTGTGTCTCAGCCAATAAGCGGCCCTGGCCGTGTGTTGATTCCTTGTTGCAGCCCTGGCACAACAAGAAATCAATCAGGTTTGAAGTATTATGTAGAGCAGATTGGGGCTGTTCACAGGTGGGCTGGAGCACACTTGGAACCCAATAGAGGGGTGATGAGTCCGTTTGCCACCTGCCTGCAGCATGGGACATCCCATGAGGCATGGAGGGTGTGTTTGGGGTGGGAGTAGGGTCTGTGTGTGTGTGGTTGTGTGTGTGTTTGTAATGAGTGTATGGTGTGTATGTGTGTGTGCGGGTGGGAGGGGAGTGGTGTGTGTGTGTGTGTGTGTGTGTGTGTGTGTGTGTGTGTGTGTGTGTGTGTGTGTGTGTGTGTGTGTGTGTGTGTGTGTGTGTGTGTGTGTGTATGGGAGTTTTCTTTTTAAATGTTTACTGCATGGTACACAGGTCATCTGCCAAGCCTGTCAACACAGAGATGATGAGTGGGAACAGGATCCAAAGCTTGAAGAGACAGAGAGTAAGCCATCGAGAGAGAGAGAGAGAGAGAGAGAGAGAGAGAGAGAGAGAGAGAGAGAGAGAGAGAGAGAGAGAGAGAGAGAGAGAGAGAGAGAGAGAGAGAGAGAGAGAGAGAGAGAGAGAGAGAGAGAGAAAACCTGAAAGAACGAAAAAGTCTTTGTTGGCTGGTGATGAACACTGACTGGGAGAAATGCGAAGGGAACTCAGTGTGGCTGACAGTGACGACAACGTCGATGTATCCGGCTACAGATAACGTATGCAGGGCTGGATGTGAACCTAGTCCCCTGGCTCATGAGTCACAAAAATAGAAAGCAAAATATAAAAAACATCCACCGTAACCTGCCAGGATCTCCCACTTCCTGTCCACCTGCGCTCGCTACACCTTCAGTGGGCCATGTCCGCACCACAACACCACAATTATCATGCTCAACTGACTCCAACATTTAAAATTAAATTACATTTCGATGAATTGCAGAATTTTGACAGGATAGTCGTTCCGCTTTCCGCTGAAGGTTTTCCGGGTTCAATCTGGAATGTCTGCAGCCTACCTGTAGGCATTCTAACACCTCGCCCCCACCAATACCGTGGCCTCAACTGTGGCACTCGCCTCCCCTTTACTTTGTATTGGAGGCGTGATCGTGTGGTGCAAGGGATTCTGGGAAGGCTGGCGTGCGGGCGGGTGATCGCGACGCGTGTAAAGGGGACGCAGAAAAGTCCATTTTATGCAAATGAGTGCGTCTTGCAATGCGTGTCCAGCCATGCGATTGGACATTGGTCATTCAGTGAGTTCTGTCAGCCCATACAGACTCGTGGTTGAATTATTCTTTCCTTGTTTTATGCACTTCCATCAACAAAGTGGTAAACCCCCCCAAGCAGCCACCAGAGAGGGTGCGGGGCGTTGCCTAGCTTTGCCACGCTCAAGGCTACTTGTTTGGTTGGGCCGAGCCCTTAAGTAGGACCCCTCCCACACAAGCACTGTTTTTTTTCACCATCCGTCACTCATAATAACACTTTTAAATAACTACACAGTAGACAGACCAGATCCTGTATAAGACAACCGGCCACGTCTGCCTCATACTTATAAAAATAGCTTATCATGAAGGACATCAACATCTATGAATCGACTATGAAGCTGAGTCACCAGTTGGTCAACCCCGCATGACTGTAACCATCCTGACGAGGCAGACGGTCCTCAGTGTGTCGGGTACAGATTGTAGGTTCATCATATTACTCTGGGAAGGGTAAGTCCACATGGTTTCAGGTGAAGGGGTTCAGGGCCTGCAAACCACTGTGGACGGAGGTTGAGCTGAAGTCAAGCTTGTATTATTACTTTCTATTGATAGGGTCCCCGGTTCAAATGTGTGTTGGCACTCAGCTCAACACCAACGCTTGAGGGTGTCGTTTATAACTATGGTGTCAAAGGAAGTGTGAGAAGCTAAGACACATAATCAAATCAACTTTAATCATTTATTTTTCTTCATCACTTGTCTTCGCTTCCCACTTATTCCACTGAAAACGAATGACATGTTTAACATGAAGGCGATGAGCCGTAGAGAACGCCTGCTATCACTGTCACGTCCAAATCCAGTAAATCATAAATTCAACACTTCAAATAGAAATGATACATGCACACACACACACACACACACACACACACACACACACACACACACACACACACACACACACACACACACTCTTATCTGAACGGTGAAATGCACTTGCATGGTTGGCCTATATCACATCTAAAAAGTGTTTGTTCAGCATTCACTTAAATACATAATTGTTGTATTATCCACCTTTGAGTTAATTATTTACCACCATCTTTATTTTATTTATTTTTCTCTCTCTCTATCTCTCTCTCTCCCCCTTTCTAATAAACACACATAGGCTGAGACAAAGTCATGGAATGGAATCAGTGGAACAGCAGACACTGCCCTGTTATAGGATTCTCTGACGAGGAGAAGAGGGGGGGGGGGGGGGAGGAGCGAAGGGGTCACGGAATGAGAGGAGAAAGGATAGAGAGAAGAGAGAGAAAGACGAGAGAGGTGAAAGGAGAGAGGGAAATGTAGAGAGGATAGAGCGGGGGGAAGGAGAGGGTAGAGAGGAGGGGAGAGGGGACAGGGGAGAGGCGAGAGGAGAGGGGATATGAGAGGGGGAAGGGGGGAGGTAAGAGGAGAGGGGAGAAAGGAGAGGGTAGAGGAGAGGGCAGAGAAAGAAGAGAAGACATGACAGAGGTAATTAAATTTCCGCTTGAAACATCATTATATTAATTCAGAGGCTATTTATTGGGAATTCTAGCTGTCCTTTGAAGAGAATATGCTAGGTGTTTGTGTGCGTGCGTGTGTGTGCGTGCGTGCGTGCGTGCGTGCGTGCGTGCGTGTGTGTGTGGAGAGAGTAAACAAAGGACTTAGAGCACGACAAGCCAGTTTATTATGAGGTGTAGTCATTTCATTAAGTGCCTGCGGGTATTAAACCAAAAAGGAAATGAGTGAGTGAGTGATGAGTGAGTGTGTGGGCATATTCATCAGTTTGTACATCACAAGCAGAGTTTAGCCATTCATTCATTCAAACTCTTTCAAAAGGTTGTCTCAGTGATGCTCTCAGTGGATATCACACAGGTGACTAAAGCTTTCCTCCTGTTGTCTCATGACCCTTTTCATGACCCTTTGCATGAGAGAGAGATGAGTAAATTTAGAAAATCTCAGAGAGGTGCATTCTGCACCTCTCTGAGAGAGAGAGAGAGAGAGAGAGAGAGAGAGAGAGAGAGAGAGAGAGAGAGAGAGAGAGAGAGAGAGTGAGAGATATCTCGGTAAGGTTACGGTCATTAAAGGCTAATTGTATACCAGTACAAATAGGAAGGTAATAGAACACTCAAGCCTAAGGGGGGAAGAGAGAGAGAGAGAGAGAGAGAGAGAGAGAGAGAGAGAGAGAGAGAGAGAGAGAGAGAGACATAAAATAGCCTTAAAGGTTGTGAATGGGCAAGGCCATATGGGCCATATAAACCGGGTAACAACCCTTTAAGGTCAAGCAAAGGTCTGATTAAATATACACTGTGATAAATAAGATAAATGCATGATTCAACCTCCTAGTAAAAAACAACGACACGTGTGAAATAAGTTTTCTAAATAATAATTCAAATCACAATAATCCAAAAACATCATATAATCCAATATAATAATCAAACAATGAAAAAGACGTTGCTTCTCTCTTTTACAGCTCCTCAGCCTGTAGTGGCCTGAGCTCATCTGACATGCACAGGACGGGCTATGGGAAATCTGTCAAGATGACGGACAATGCTAATCAATACCAATGGGATAACAGTGCAGACGGCTACCTGGCCAACTGTTTCCTGTGTCCCCTGTTTCCACGTCCTAGACCTCAGCATTCTGCACACTCTCCAGCAACGCAACATTATGCAGGCTCTGCTTCAAACGCAACAGAGAGAGAGAGAGAGAGAGAGAGAGAGAGAGAGAGAGAGAGAGAGAGAGAGAGAGACAGAGACAGAGACAGAGACAGAGACAGAGAGAGAGAGAGAGAGAGAGAGAGAGAGAGAGAGAGAGAGAATTGGACGTGAACTTCTATGACAACAGTAGTTCATGTGTGATTATGGTACATGAATATATGCGTGTATATTTTATCATGCCGTTCACCGGGAAGGAGTGTGTTGTTTTACTGTGTATGACACCCTGTATTATGGCGCTCATTGCTAGTCAAAGCGAGCGACACGGCGTCCCGTGTGTAGCTGGCTCTTAAATGAAATGCAGTTTCCGTGCCAAATTGAAATCCAATCTGCATCACTCTGCGCACATTGCACTCTGAGCGGGTGTGGGTTTGTTTCTGTGTTGGGATGTGTGTGTTTTGGGATGTGTGTGTGTGTGTGTGTGTGTATGTGTATGTGTATGTGTATGTGTGTGTGTGTGTGTGTGTGTGTGTGTGTGTGTGTGTGTTCCTGTGAGGTGGGCCTGGTGAATGACACGGCAGAATTGCAGCAGGCCTGTGGACGCTCTTTCTCAAAGCACTTTGCTTTGCCCAAAAAAATAAAAAATAAATCACCTTCACGTCATGCCAGACTGAAATCTAATCAAACATCCAATCACTGAAGACAAAGCAGCAGAGCCAGAGTGGGGTCAGCCAGAATCAGTCATAACTTGCGGACATTTTCAATAAGGAAATGCCAGAGTTACCTCCCAATGTCACACAGTAAAGACAGAGAGAGAGAGAGAGAGAGAGAGAGAGAGAGAGAGAGAGAGAGCTCAGAACGAGGGCTAATGCCCCAGTTAGCTGATCATTCATGGGAAGAGGAGCACAGCATGTGTTTGGTGGATTTTTCAGCAAGCTCCAAAAAAAGTAAATATAATATAAAGTTAGAGCTAGCCATCTACCCAATAGCACCCCTACCTCCTTCGCTCTGAGGGGGCGTTCAGGGATAAAGAGGGAGCCGAGATGATGCCTCTCACACACAGACGCACACACACACACACACACACACACACAGACGTTTGCATTAATCTGTAAACATTATCCGGCGCTTTGAAATTATGTGAGGGATTAATAAAAAAATTGAATTGCATCAAATGTGGTGTTTGCTGTGTCATTAGACCCAGAAACGTTTATAAAAGCAATCCCAGCCAACGGTTGACTTCATTAATGCAATTTATTTTTGTAGATGTATTTTTCCTTAGCTTACTTTAGATCTTTTTCTGTTTGGCTAGATGGCTCAATTAAAGACGCATGAAAGTACTAATTTCCTCCTCGAGAGTTTGTGTCCCACATACACTCCTCTGACCGTAAATAACGTTGATAACACCACAGGGAGGCCCTCTAACTACCATAACAACATCAAACCTTAAAGGATCAACGCACACTCCCACCTTAAGTTTACCTCCTCCCTTTCTCCTGTTGAAATCGGAAACGCAGAATCATCTTTAGAGGCGGGAGACGGTGGCACTTCATCAGGGTTAGGGTGTACACACCCACGAATAAACACCACAAAGGACTTATATTGGAAATAAATTACCTTGTGACCTATTGCAAATCCAGACGAGATGCAGCACCAAGAGAAGGAACTCGCCCACCCCAAGAGCGCGAGTGACTCACCGACTCACCCCAAGAGTGCGAGTGACTCATCTTCAGTCACGTTAACCAGCACAAGCAGGGTGAGTCAGACGCTAAGCTTAGCCACATTCAACTAAAGATACACGGTGAGCCATTGTTAGTTGTGCATATGTTTATGCATGGTTAATATATGTACGTGTGCAGGCGTATACCCAGTAAACACACTGAATACGAATGCTTTAATTATGGAGATGCGATTGTCATATATGATGCACGGTATGTTAGGTAGGGGAAAGGGCTGCTGCTTTCAAATGAAAGCCTACAACGGGAATCTTGAAGTTTATCCATTAAAGGCCCAAATGTGTATGATTTCACATTCAAAGATGTAAAAACGACTAGAAGTATGGTATATACTTTATGATAATTAATAATAAGCAAGTCAGCCTGTTGCGCCAGTTTATTGCAGGCATTATTTCAAGATGATTGTTTTGACCACGGATAACAGTGATGGGCTACTTTAACCAACGATGTGATTGCGTTTCCAACTCATCGACTAATTCTACTTCGACTGTCGGCTATTTCATTACACTGAAATTACATTACGTGATTTAACATAGCGTGAATAAAACTTCCAAACATAACCCTGTCTCTAAACATTTTGCTGAGACCCGTCATACGCTTTTCAGGGCAACGATTTTTGTTATTGCTTTGATTAAGAGAAAATGACATATTCTGCCTTCAAATCACAGGTGTAAATGGCGAAGGCTATAACTATGTCAGTGCATCCCTGACCAAACAAGTGTACACACACACACACACACACACACACACACACACACACACACACACACACACACACACACACACACACACACACACACACACACACACACACACACACACACACACACACACAAATCCTTGGATCCTTCTTGACGCAGTGGAGAGGGGAGGTTTTCTGGTGGGGGAAAGGAGAAGCTTACCAAGTCTGACAGGTAGCAGGCATGGAGTACTATCAGGGCATGATGAGCGCGTTTATGCGTGCGTGTGTGTGTCAGTGTTTGTTTGTGTGTGTGTGTGTGTGTTCATTCCCTTTATGAATGAATGTGTACAAATATGTGCATACATTTGTGCTTCGAGTTGATATTACATTTGATATGGAATCCTTTTCACACATCCCTACTGCTTTATTATATATTATATAACAGTCGCTGGAACTGTGGAGGCCTCTACTTTCTTTGATTCATCATTTTGATGTGTGTTCGAGTTTTGATTGTCAGGGAAGTGCAACCCAGACGCTGTCAAATATAATTGCCTTCGTTTGCCTAAAAAACCTTTTTCTTAGAGAGACATGTTCTCAGAGATATTCTCTTTCTGCTAAAGACTGGAGTACACCCTTTCTACACACTCCGCACCACCTTTCCTGATTGCTTTATTGGGTGCAGAGTGTGCACGGAACCTGATTACCAAGCCCTGCTAGTCCGAGCTCGTCCGAGTTAGCTGGAGAAGTCTTGGAGTTTGAAAACATTTCACACAACCTGGGATTTGTTCCGCACGAGATGATTGTTGTAATAGCACAGCACCCTGGGAAACCCTGACAAACACAGACACACACACACACACACACACACACAAACATTGGGTACAATGTTACATTAGAACAGATGCACGCAGACACAGACACCCACACAAACACATACAAATGCCTTGCAGAACAAAACACATTCAGATATACATATGCAGACAAACGCATGTAACAAACAGCGCAGATATACACTCCTATATACGCATGCACATATATACACACCATTTATTGATTTGTTCCCACAGTAGCCCATCAATTCCATACTGGGATTTCCCATCCGACACAGCATCTGAGAAAGTAAAGTTTGTTGCGAAACACGCATGCAATTGACAAGGGAGGAATCCACCCAGCGATCCAGCTGTGACTGTTCTCCCAACTGTGTTGGAAGCAATCCTTTATTAAATCTTAATTCCCCGGCTCACCGGCACATCGTGAAACAGCTTGACTTGAAACACCAGAAATCTCTGGGCAAAAGGGGCTGAGGCATGAGGGAGATGCATCTAGAGAACAAGGGACCGAGGGATCGAGGGAGGGTAGAGAGAGAGCGATGTTGGGGGGGGGGGGGGGTCGGGTAGACAAAGCTCTCTGTTGTGGGAATCCAGCGGGACGTCAGAGTCTGCCATGTTTTGACAAATGTAGTGTGTCACTCAGACGAATCAAACGGGTCAAACAGTCGCTTCAACTGTGAAATATGGGTCAAAGGCGTTGCGCGTGGGTTACCTGCTCAAACAGCAGAACAGCATCTGTCACCCCCTCTTCAGGAATCCCCTGAATAACCTCAAACACTTTCTGAGGATGAGCAACAAGGCCAAAAAGAAAAAGAAAACGCACTGTAGGACGCACACTGAATCTCCGAAAGCGAAACTGACAGTGTGTTCGTACACGCGTAAATCCTAATCCACTACCAACAGCTCGATCTTTTGCTGCTGCTGACCCTAAAAGAATAACAATTATGTGATTGGACGCTGGTGGGAGCTGCAGGCGCTGGGTGGATCGCCTGTGTGGGGGGGGGGGGGGGGGGGGTCGCAGGAACACTAGGGGGCTGAGTGGATCCGGGTAGCTGAGACCTTTTAAGATCTTAAGAGTCAGAGAACGAGCAAGAGAGAGAGATCGATAGAGAGTGCTTTAAAGAGAGATACGGTTGGAAACCTGAAAGAGAGGGGAGATGAGGGAAACAGCCTTTGTTGGCTGGTGAGGAACAGACGGTGAAAAATGTCAGGGGAATGCAGTATGGCTAGATGGAGAGAGAGTGTTAGAGAGTGAGAGCGAGAGCGTTAGAGAGAGAGAGATGCAAAATCCAGTTGTTGATTTCTATCCATCCCCAAGGGATCACTTGAACACACCTTATTTCAATAATAAGTTTAATCACCATTGGCGGTGGATGATAATTGGGCTCAGTTGACATATATAAATAAACACAGCTGCTCTTCACACGCTGTGTTAGTAAAGGCAGAGCTGGTTAACCAGAATGTAAATATGAAGGATGCCACAGAGACGTTTACAGGACACTGTGACGGTAACATAAAAATAAAAATCCGCTAAATATATTGAGACGAAGGAACAGAACCAGGACATCAACAACAACAACAATAACAACAACAACAACAACAACAACAACAAGCTGAATCCACAGCAGAAACAATGCAGAGGACTCCCCTTGCCCTCAGAGTGACTCTGGCCTGTGGGCGGGACCCCTGCAGCCATCCAAGCCGTGTGGCGAACACAATCCCATCGTTCTGCTGTGACGCCAACGCCAGCCCTGGGAGGACATTCCCCGCCGCGCAACGACCAGGCCCCCGCAACGCAACCAGCCCCAAACAATAGAGATATGGTCTTGGTTAGCTATCCCTCCCCCTCAGACACACATGCGCACACAACCGCAGAAATACATTTGAGTGCCGTGAACATTTAAACATAGGCCTCCATGCGTTCACGCACACACTTGCAGACACACACACACACAGAAACACGCAAACCCCGCAAACTAGCTCGCAGGTGTGCAAAAACCCACAAGCATACTTGAGCTGACATTCATCAAAGTAACCCAGTAAATACCTTGCACACGATTGGGCATCAAAGCAGATAATCTTTAATGATGTTAAATAGTAAGCCAAGATTAGGTACACTATTGAAGTTTGCTTGTAAACCACCTTTTTTTTCCCTGAAGGAAACAAAAACCTGACCTAGCTTCGGCTGGTGTTGAGAACAACTAGTGCGCACAACATCAGGAGAGTAGATTCAATAGCAACGGTGACAAAACCCCATCTGCTGTCTGCTGCTCTTGGTTAGCACTCATCGGCTTAATGATTGTTTCCCCAGGAACCTGTTAGCTCCTCTTCTTGCACCTCCATTAGCGGTGTAAAAACAGAGCACCACTTTTCTATATGACATTGCTTTCATTGTACAAATATAATTGTTTTATCGGTCTGGGAACTTTTGGCCCAAGATATTACAGCCAAACCACACTTTTTATTATCATTAGGATTATTATCAGTGTACGTGACAGGTTTTCGGTATTGGGCATAAAAATGTCCCTTGGATAAGCTATTTTTGTTGGTTTGTTTTGGAAAGAAACCAAGCATATAATCAGTGAGTTATTTTCAATTGGAGGCATCTGGGAAATAGTAACAATGAATTATGCTCATATTTTCCGGGTAGATGGTCCACTATTGTAAATGATGTACTAATAACTGTATACAACATCATGATGTATTGATCTATATGCCTTGTCATTGCTCTTTATACTGTAACTCATTTACAAGAACCACACAACTTACTTATGATTTGTTTATCAGGGCAATATACATCTAGAATAATGTCTAACAGTGGAGGGATTTGTTTACATTTTCATGCAAATTGCCCCATGGGTAATAAAACTTCTATCCATTACATGTGTGATAACAGAATGGTTTCTGTACACAGTGAAGAATGGCTGAATCGTTTCCTTTGTCAACACTGGGAGAGCACCGTGAAATCGATGCGATGCACAACTCACTCAGATTTTAAATGCCTCTTTTTTTTCCCCTCTCTCTCGAAAAACGGTCACACCTCCCTGGCTTTGACATTCGCGGTGGCGTCTTTCATCTTACATTATTAACCACAGATATTTCATTGCCTAACGGTTTAATTGGATAGTGGCACAAAGGACCTAGATGGGCAGTTAGTTTCTCACTCATCTCCCCCCATAAAGGCTCAAAGGCCAGTCGCTCACGGGGGTGACAGGCTATTATGAAGCCAGTCATCTCTTTCCATGGGTTGAAATTCCACAACACTTACTGGTGATAGCCGTCAAGGTTAGAAAGTTAACAGTCTCGACCAATCACGTCCTACTGTTCCCTCGCCAAATAGTCGATCAGGGTCAGCTTGGGGTGAAAATCCTCCAAATGTTGAATAACACGCTTCTACGCACAGAGCAGCGCAAGTCAAAGTCCCCCCAAACCAAAGGCAAGCGTATAGAAAAATAGAATAGAATTCGTCTGGGCAAAAATCCTTGCTGCTTTCTGATCATTTCAACGAGGGAAACGGAAAAAAGTATCAATCTTGTCAAAACCTAAAACACAAACTATGCAACGTAACTGATTGCATTGATCAACTGTACCCATAAATAGGCTCATCTGTTGTCGCCATCATCCATCATTGTCTTCCCAACGCACATTCCACCACTCCTGTCTGGCATTCGTCATGTGCGCATCCATCTGGTGATTCCCGCTCTTTTCCGGCCCTCCCTCCGACGCACATGGCCGCCACGCAGAGAGGCCACGGCGGGGGCTAAACGCCGGTCGCCACAGGCGCTCGGTAACGATCTCATTACTCAGCACTGCAGGGGACGCGCCGCTTTCTACAGCAATCCCCTCAAACAGCTCGGATTCCTCAAACCCCCACCAACAACACAAGCCCCAGCCTCCATCCCCACCCCCCTTCCGCCCACCAGCACAGGGGTCAAGTGGGCTAAATGCAAGGGGGTCAATGGTGTACATGGTGTGTGGGAGTGGAGTTGAAGACGTGACAGGCCCGGTCGACTACCAATTAAGGGACACAAATGGCCTCTAATTGTTTTGCGCAGTCGCGGGCCCTGTCTGCGGCCTGATGTGTGTGACAGCGAAATTAACCCCTGGCAAATAAATAATAAATACGGCGAGTGGAGAAAAGCTATTGAAAACGACGTTAAACGACATCACATTATAGAGACAGCGGTTTTAATCGAATGGTGCGCTGCAATGGTGCAGCACAACATTGACAGCAAGAGAACTTGTAGAACAGAAGGCGGAAATGAGGACAAATTAACCGTCTGTATGATCAGGGTCGTTTCTAGTTAAAGGGATAATATGCAATATTTCGACGTTCAACTGCGTAAAAACGACCGATGTTAAACATATTGTCGAGGTCAAACCCAGAGATTCTGTAGTTCTAATAAGGCCTATTTTTGTTACATTTGTACGCCTTTCAAGGGCTTCATTTTCCCTTTACCCCCTTTTTGGGAAGGACACAAAAACACTGATATCGATTTACCTTACTATGACAAGCTACAAATCTACTACAGTGTTACCCACACATAGACATTACTACGGCGGGTAATTTCCCCGTACAGTGACTTTGATTTTTTTACTCTTTCAAATGGGTAAAAAAGTTGTGTTTCTTTGTAGAGCTGCGCTCAAAACATTGATACGCTCTCGCTCATACCAACATGGTAGCCCCTCTACTCTCTACGTGCACACTCTGAATCAAACACCATCACGCGCAGGAGGAAGGATTGTTTTTGGCTATTCCCTTCATAGAAGACATCTTGCTGAATTCATTAATAGAATCAAACTGAAGTTCACAAATGGTTAATATTAGGGATGCCAGGAATACCAAAAAACGAATCAACACATGGTCTCAATCTGAACGAGAAGTAGTGTTTTGGTGTTCTAGGAACATATTTTGGTATAAAAGAAGTTGGATAGTTTCAACCAAGGTAGACATATGAAGAGTCTGTTTAACCTCCTTTATATAGAGTCTATGTTAAGTCGGTTGAATCTGTATTCTATACATTAGATGTTAATTCATTTTAATATGTTTTATATAGAGTCTATGTCCAGTCAGTTGAATATGTTCATATAGAGTCTATAATAATTGGGTCGGTTTAGCTCAGGAGGAAGAGCAGTTGTCTTGCTTGTTCGATCCCCAGCTCCTCCTAGCTGAGTGTTGATGTGTCCCTGAGCAAGACACTTAACCCTAACTGATCCTGACGAGCTGGCTGTCGCCTTGCATGGTTGACTCTGCCGTCGGTGTGTCAATGTGTGTATTAACTGATGTAAGTCGCTTTGGATAAAAGCGTCTGCTAAATGCCCTAAATGTTAATGTTAATGTAAATAATAAGTCAGTTTGTTCTGTTTAATTAACAGTCTATGTTTAGTCAGTTTAATCTGCATTCTCTACATTATACGGGATGTCACTTTAATTTGTTTTATATAGAGTCTATGCTCAGTCTGTTTGATCTGTTTTATGTACAGTCTATGTTAAGCCTGTTTGATCTTCTTTATTTACATCTTATCTGCATTACACCCACACCAGAGCTCCACGGGCCATGCAGTACTTTGCCTGCTCTTAACTGTTGTACAGCTAGCGGGATACACTTCTATACAGCAAATTCATTCCATTGGGAACATTTGGAGTTTATTGCAATTCAGTTAGTCTTTTTTTTAGGGAAATTCAGCTATTGTGTATGAATATTGACAAAACAATGGCTCTAAAGAGAGGAGGGCTGGCAAGCGTCGGTATCCACTCCCAGACACACGGTACGCGTAACGATGATCACGTCTTTAGTTCCCTGTGTCAGATCGCTGTTATTCAGAGCATAAATATCTGTTGAATATCCTTATTTTTTTTATTTTTTTTTTTGTTATAGAGTGAGATAGAGAGGAAGGTATGGGTGATAAAGGGGGGGACATGCATCATATGAACACGGGCAGGATTCGAACCCGGGTCGCTACGTTCAGGACTGAGCCTATATGGTACGCGTGCTCATAAAGTTATATTTAGTATGATTGTTTTGACCATGGATAACGATAACATTACCTGCAGCTGTTTGGGTTGTTGACTGATTTAAAGGTTATTTAGCAAGCAAACGTTTATGCTACTTGCAAAAATATCATTATCTTGACTAAACACAACACGAATATAACTTTTATACATTAACTTATCTGTGAAAATGAATTCTCCTTGAGTCACATCTGATCGATTTTCCAAGCCAATGGTGGTGGAGACAAAACATCCCATCATCACACGCTACGTCGCAAAGCAATCAAACATGCATCTTTTTTTTTTTTTTTTTTTTTTCATTCATCGTCCATCCATCCATCCATCCATCCATCCATCCATCCATCCATCCATCCATCCATCCATCCATCCATCCATCCATCCAGCCCTCTATCATGCCACCAGCCATCTATCCGTCTACCCAGCCTGTCATCCACCTATTCACACATTGCTCATCCATCCTTCCATCCACCCACTGTAAATGGGATTCAGTTAAAAAGTTATAGTCACTTGATAACAAGAAGCGCCCAACTCTCGGCCAGACTCCAAAACGACCACTCACCGGATGTTGTGGGACTTGCGTTTGATCTCATTCCAGCAGAGGTTCATGTCGGCTGGATGGTGCTTTCCCCCTCCTCCTTCTCCTCCACCTCCACCACCTCCTCCACCACCTCCTCCTCCACCTCCTCCACCTCCACGCAGCCTCCTGCAGACCGCCCCCTCCTCCGGACCCTCACCGTCGCCTGCCGACTGACACGGCACGCAGTGGCATCTTGGCCACGAGGGCCGCCCCGCAGCTACACACACACACACACACACACACACACACACACACACACACACACACACACACACACACACACACACACACACACACACACACACACACACACACACACACAATAACATGGAGATACACACACGCAGAAACACACACAGACGGACAAACAAACATGGAGAAACACACACACACAATTTGGAGACACACACACACACACACACACACACACACACACACACACACACACACACACACACACACACACACACACACACAATATGGAGACATACACACACGCAAACATGGAGACAAATGTACGTAAATGCAAGCACATACACACACACACACACACACACACACACACAGACATATACACACGCAAGTAAACAAAACACACACACAAAAATAAAGAAGAAAGAGGAGAGAAATTAAATTCAGGTTTGGCAAATTATGTAGGAAAGATAAACATAAGCGAAAGAGATAGAGGGAGGGAGAGGGAGAGTATAAAGTGGTGAAAAATCACATTGAAATGCAACTACACATTGTGACAGTGATTTATATAGGTCCTACACCCACAAAGTCTTTGAGCCTGAGCCAAATCTGATAACATTGTGCCAGTTTCTGAGGCGTTGGACTCAAAATCGTAGGAGGCTGCAAAAGTCCACACTGTTATAGTTCACTATTAAACTCCAGCAAAGAATACAGTTAAGAAGCTTTCTCAGTAGGGAAAGGAGGGAGGCCATGTGGGGCCTGACGGTAAGAGGTGCAATCCCCCTGATAGGACTGCAGTGAGACCACACACACACACACACACACACACACACACACACACACACACACACACACACACACACACACACACACACACACACACACACACACACACACACACACGAAAAAACACCAAAAATAGTATTAATTGATAGACACAGCCATGTCCATGTATGTCTGTCCACGCTAGGTGAAGAGGTGGTCAGACAGGCTGTGTTTTCTGGTCAGGATGTATTTAAAGACCGGTTCCTGTGCTGCCCAATGGCACTTGTCTCCTTTGCTTCATTACAAAACCACTACATGAACTACACACACACACACACACACACACACACACACACACACACACACACACACACACACACACACACACACACACACACACACACACACACACACACACAGTCTTTCACAGTGGGGACATCCATTCTGTCAGAGGGCTAGGGCTCCTCTCTGCTGCTGTCACAACTGTTGGCATCCACAGCCCCGGTCTGTCAGCTACAAAACATCTGTTGTCATCCAGTGTAATACACACACACACACACACACACACACACACACACACACACACACACACACACACACACACACACACCCACGCCCACACACACACTCATGGTACTTGTACAGTAAGAGCATTCTATGTTTTATACACACCCTCTCCCTCGCTGTCCTCCTGCCCAAGTGGTAAATAACAAATCCAGTCTGAAATAGGATGTTTGTTCGGGGGGGGGGAGGGTTTGTTGCCGCGTCAACAGCCGAGTGAGTGTTTGTCTGCCAGGGGACGGAGGGGGCATTAAGCTCCAAGCAGGATCATTTCCTCGCTGCAGCCCTTACTCCTCGTTCTACATTCCCCTTCTTCTACCAGCTGGTTTCTATTCGGTTCTGCGTCGCCCGCTCCTTTTCCATTCATCACATCCTTCTTAGTGCACCTTGGGGTGGCCACCCCGGGTATTTCATTATTTCCATGAAGGATTGCAACCACCAACCACCCACCACACCCACCACCAGCCACCCACCCTACCTCTGCACCTCTCACGCTCTGCTTTCATCCTTGTGTGGGGAGCCTTCTATACCAATCAGCACGACCCCCCCCCCCCCCCCCACGCCCGCCCGCTTCATATCGCCCCTCTCACACCCCCTCAGGCAGGCTGCGCTGTATCATCTGTGAGTCAACAGAATATTCTCACCTTGTTCACTAATAAGTGCCGTGGAACGTCGATGTGATGGGTTACGTCGGTTAACATGTGTAGCAGCCCGGGAGAGACGACGGTTCAGGGCTCGGAATTGATTTCCAATAACGACATCGACATGAACCACGGGACGGCTGATGAAGCCCGCTGGGATCACAGATAACACACATGTGATCCATGTACCCCCATGCATAGGGCGGAAAGGTAGGATAGACAGTTAGGAACTGGAGGGAGGTAGGTAGGTAGGGTGAAAGGGCTGTATGTAGTAGGGTTGGTAGCTAGGTAGAGAGGGAGGTCGACAGGTAGGCGGGTACGCAGGTATGTATGAAAGTACGTAGGGGTATATAGGTAGGTAGGTAGACATTTTTGGAGGGAAATAGGCAGCTCTTTTTGTGAAGAACATTCTTGCAGGACACACCTTTTTTCGCAATCACTGCAAGTCCCTTTGGGAAAAAATGTGTCTGCTAAGCATTCAAATAGTACTACTTGCATGACCAAACACAAAACATCGAAGCATATGGAGGCGCGGGCTTTTCCCCCCAAAAGACCACAGATATCCTAGTTGTACTATTGGTACACATGGCTCACTCTGAATCAACACAAGAGCTCCTTCCACAAATCTCTTTATTCCAGAGCTTTGGCGGCATCTGCCTTGCTCCTCATGACTGATTCAGAGAGTCTCCCACGTGTAAACCCATCAGGTAGTCCTCCTTCTGGTCCGCGACACACAAGTTAAGTTTTAAACAGGCCCGGGGCGTTGATTGAATGTGACGTTGCCCATCGAGGCAGACGCAAACGCAGCGGCAGTGGCAGCAATGTTTTCCCAATGCTTCCCAAACCCAGCCGGGGATAATCCAATGACATGCGGAAGAGGAGACAAAGACAGTGTTCCTCATGCTGGGATATTTATGCTATAGCTCCGGGGTGCATAATCTACGTGTGGCGGGAAAAGCCTGTCCCTCCCTCAACTGATCCGAAACTCCTGTATCGACGCGACAAACCGCATCTCGGGCATTTTGTCGTACACTTGGTGTTCTCGGACGAATGAACCCGAGAAAAACAACAACAGCCGAGTCCATACTATTCCCAAAGTGTTGTGAAAACTCTGATCAAGGGAGCTTAGGCTCATTACAGACACGATCCACCGTGTTCCCCTGGAACACTGAGGCGAGGAGGGAACCATAGCGATTGTTATGCAGATACAACCACGGACTCATCAAACAGCAGCTGTGTGCATCGCGGCGCTGCGTCTACATACAGCCCAGGCACTGCTCGGTGGAATCCAGCACCTGGGATTCAGCACAGTTTGCGGCTAAATATCTGGCCCCCCGTTCAAATAAAGGACCCTCAAACGGAGACATTGACTTCATCCCCTGCAACGCATTGTCCAAAACTTACTTTTGACATCACCTTGACGCATGCTTCCCTGTCTCTGGCTCTCACATTGGTATGGCTATATAGGCAGAGGGGAACACCATTGTATGAAATGAAAATTCCCGTTATATTTACCGTGTGGGTTGCGTCGGTGCAGGCGGAGAATGCAGAAGGAGCTCAGCCGGCGGATACAGAGGCAGGGTGAGAGCGGGAGAGAGTGAGTGACGACAATTCGAAAGGATAGAAAACAGAGAATGAAGAGCAGAAATAGATGTAAGGGGGAGCGTCGAGGCATGGGGAGGTGTGTGTGTGTGTGTGTGTGTGTGTGTGTGTGTGTTTGGTGGGGTGATGGGGGGGGGGGGGGGGGGGGGGAATGGATGTCTGAGCCAGACATAAGAGACGTGTCTGTCTCCTGGACATTCTTGCTCACACCTACGTGGCCCCACAACACACGCAGAACATTTCCCAGATGGTCCAAAGGCCATCAGCTTAATGTCCTCCGCCCACGCGGTCACTGACAGGCTGAACATGGCAGAGAAGAGATGGCGCTTAGAATGGCCTTTTGTTAGGCGGGAAGAAAAGAAAATCCAATGTGCACATTTTCCATCTCTCCCGAGTGAGACATGCTAGCATTGTTAAAAAGAGGTTTGATTGGCCTCTTTGTGCTCATTCAGCTTCAAGCCCGTCAACACGGCGGCCACGTAAAGCCTGATCAGGACCCTCCAGACTGGGGCTGACAACTCCATCAACGAGACCTAAAGGGTCAAACAAGGAATTCTCTGTGTTGTTCTAGATGTTATTCGAGGAGGACAAATGAAACCAGGAGCCAGGCGGGAAAGGGCCATAAACTAGGAGGCACAGGAGAGACGTGATAACATGGAGAAAGTGGAAATGGAAGATGAAAGCCTTGGGTTTCCCTTCTAGTTACAGAAAACCACGTTTGGTTAATTAAAGTCGCAGCCAGCAGGGACAGATAAAAGTGATTTAAGCTGAATTCCCAAGTGATATTGCAAATCGTATACATATATATCGTTCGACACCCGGCATACATTGAATTCCAATGCGTTCAGCGGCACATTTACTCTAGTGAAAGACATTAAACAGCGTCCAGAGGCCGCCTGGGCTCACACACACACACACACACACACACAGGAGAGAGGGAGGGAAGGGGGAGAGTCACGGACTATGTCTAGTGCTGTTTCAGCTCCGTCATAATGAACGCCAGCAAATCTTATGATTCAGGGAGCATGAGTCTCCAGGTGGCCATCTGGAGGAGACTAAGTCAGAATACTCTTGGTGCGTGTGTTTGTGTGTGCGCGCGTGTGTGTGTGTGTGTGTGTGTGTGTGTGTGTGTGTGTGTGTGTGTGTGTGTGTGTGTGTGTGTGTGTGTGTGTGTGTGTGTGTGTGTGTGCGCAGCCTTAACTTTGTGTGTGTGTGAGTGCGTGCGTGCGTGCGTGCGTGCGTGCGTGCGTGCGTGCGTGCGTGCGTGCGTGCGTGCGTGCGTGCGTGCGTGCGTGCGCTTGACTGCGCGCGTGTCTGCACTAGTGGTCCATCCGTTCCCCCAGCTGACGGCTCCGTGCCGGGTGGGGGGGTTAGTGGTAGCAGGGGGTCCACCCCTCCACTGCCTCTCATGCTGCTGCTGCTGCGGCTGCAGACCCTCAGCCTCTCAGCTCCTCAGACCCTTTGCTACCAGAGCCACCAGCAAACAGCGCCGCCGCTTCCACAACCGCGAGCTGGGAGTAAACAAAGCTGCACTCCCCCAAACAGCCTCTCACCAGAGGGGCATCGAGGACAGCGTGAGGGGGTGGGGGAGAGGGGGGAGGATGGAAGGGGGCACAGATTCTCCTTCGGCAGCAATAACAGCCACATACACACACACACACACACACTGCTGGAGGAGACCCAATGACACAGCTTAACACTCTTGGCTGGGAGGCACAGGCACACACACACACACACACACACACACACACACACACACACACACACACACACACACACACACACACACACACACACACACACACACACACACACACACACAGGTAAGCTCACATTCACAAACATGTTTCCATTCTCTCCCTCTCTCTCCGACACACACACACACACACACACACACACACACACACACACACACACACAGGCAGATGCTCGCAAGCACGCATACAAAGATGACCGTAAATGAGCATAATAATGACAAATTAGCGGACAAAGCTGTATAATTCATGTTTGAACACAAAGGAAAACACACACATATAATAACAAACACAAAACACACACACACAAACACATACATACAGACACACTTATATTCTGCTATATGCCCTTAAAATCACTCAAAACCAACATCTGCTTTTAAATTGGTTATTCCTCATGAAACACTGTTGCATTCTTTCGTCACTCTACACCACACTCACACACACAAAGACACACAGACACACACAAACACAAACAAGCAATACAAAACCCACCCTAACCCACCCTAACCCAACAAAACAGAACTAACAAACTCCCTGTTCTTGCACCACAACCACATGCAACGCACGGCATTTCATTCTCTTACCACACACACACAAACAAACACACACGTCACACACACACAAGTACACGAGGGACACACCATTATCCCAAGCCGGATCATTGATATCTCAATGCCGATGTGTCACATCTAGATTCCATTCAACCTCTCATTTGCTCAAGAGCTATGTTGTTGAGCCGAGACCCCCGGCTAAGCCCCAGTGAGAGGCAGCCTGACATGGGGACACAAAGGGATGCTCTTTGAGCACTCTGTTATTTGAACACTTCCCTGGCCAATTCACAGCCGGCAGGTAGCACAATAGTAGTTTGATTTGGCTTTCCCTACTTCTTTTGTCAGTGGACCCTGTGAATTTGTGTGTGTGTGCGTGTGTGCGTGTGTGTGTGTGTGTGTGTGTGTGTGTGTGTGTGTGTGTGTGTGTGTGTGTGTGTGTGTGTGTGTGTGTGTGTGTGTGTCTGTCCCGCCGCAAGTGTGGGGTGCCAGAGTGTGGCACCCCACACCCCCCCCCCCCCCCCCACCCCAGCCCCCCTGAGCTTGTTTCCCGCTTTTCAAGCACAGAGTTGAGGCTAACTAGCGCAGAGCAACAAACTCACTCATCCAGACCCCGGTGAACAACACGTATTAGCAGGTACAATGCCCCCACAACCCCCCTCTCCCACCTCCCTTCTGTAGCGCAGCTCCCTCCATCCGACCACATCACAGCGATGTCTTCATCGCTTTCTTGTCCAGTCATTGCCACTGCCCATCCCCCCCCCCCCCCCCACCACCACCCCAGACACACATGCACACGTACACACACTCACACACATATTATTGGTTCAGTGTGTGACTTTAATCTGTTAGCATTATATGTTTCCCCTCCCACGGAATCAGCATTGCAGTCTTTAGGAAGCCGGAGGTTGAGCTCATGTGGCTTCGCTGTGGTAATGATGTGTATGTGTGTGTTTGTGTCTGCGTGTCTGCACCGAGTGTATTGGGTTAAGAAACGCTCGCCACAGAGTGAATCCTAGTTTTGTTCTTTAACTGTCAATTTTCCTTCAAGTGTAAGGGAAACCCCAGTTTCGGCTGGAATTTGAACACTATGAGATTTGAAATAATTGAAAGTTCTAGGAAGGGGTGGGGCCTGTTATCCCCATGGTTACGACCCATGGGGGTTTTGTGATACTTTTTTGGTACCGTCGTTTTGTATGAGTGTTATTATTATAACGAGCGGTGTTGACCATGAAGTGTTTCACATACTGTGGTGCTCGTATATATAGTATATGTGTAGTATATATAGTATATGCGTCCAAGAAGCATACTGTAACTCTCGCTTGGATGCCACAATCAAAACCAACCACTGCCCAGACAGAGATCAGCACACACACACACCCTGTCGTCAATGTCCCTTTGTCATGACTTTGAAAAATGTATCTCACAAGACACTATAGGTAGTTTAACACGATAAGAACACTACCCACACAGGTTGGGGGAGAATGGCAAAAACATAGGATTTTACCCCTTGTTTTCTAAATTGGGGACTTATTTCAGTAACAGTGTTTAAGTGACAGCGAAAAATTTGGCACAGAGTACTATGTTGACGAAAGCAGAAATCGTGCAGATTTCTACAAAAACTAAATACGCAAAATATACAATGCACATGAAATGAAAAGGTAAACACACAATCCAAGTTTACAAAAATCGTCAAAACAAAGTTACGAGTTAAATTACTATAATATAAAACATTGATTATTGTTGAAAGTCGATAAAGAAAAACAAAGAAGACCTCATTACCGTTGTTGAATGGTGATTAATTCCAGAATCAATTTTCTGTGTTTATTAAAAACAGTGCATGTTTAAATGACTCATTGTCTAGACCCAAATGCTTTCAAGCTGTTTGAAGTGATTTAAAAAAACACCCAAAAAAAAGTGTTGATAATCATTGATAATCTATCTGATACATTACACCACATATATCTATATGGTGGGAAAAAACAGAAAACAATCCTCTGCCATCGAAATCCAATTGCGCCGGTATCACCACGGAAATGTTGGTCCATCCAATCTACCATCACAGTGAAATGATCTGCCCCAACGACACTGATAACGTCCTTCACAATAACACCATTCCACTCTGGGGATAGTGTTGTTCTCATTCCATTATACACACACACACACACACACACACACACACACACACACACACACACACACACACACACACACACACACACACACACACACACACACACACACACACACACACACACACACACACACACAACAGGGGAGCCAAAAGAACAGTTTAACGCCATTGTAATGCTGAATCCCATTCAGCACAGATCAGAGCAGAGATTCCAGATGACATGGGGTTATATACAATATTACATTTTCCGCTTAGTTGTTTTTTGCTGACACTCTTTTATCCGAGGCATCTGGTAGTGAATTCAGATGGATGTGAGGTAGGGGGGGTAAGGCTTCCTGCTCAAGGATTGATACAGGGGGGCTGGGGATCAAACCTGGAACCTATCGGCTGGGATTTAAACAACCTAGCTAATATGTTATTTTACATCCCATGCATAATTATCTTTATATCTACTCCCAGAGACCAATACAATACTACATATCCATTGTTCTAGACCAATACAATACGAAAACCTCATATTTCTAGACCAATACAAAACGACATGATTGTCGTTCTGAATCAAGATCAATACAATACTAAAAATGAATCTTTATACATCAACACTAAACGACATAATCATCGTTTCTAGACCAACACAATACTACAAACTCGATCTTCTAGGCCAACACACAATACGACCAAGTCAACTTTCAAGATCACAACATCATTTGGAATCCCCTCCCTCCCGGAGCAGGGTCATGTTTAGACTTCATTTAATGGGAATCGTTAGGCAGGCGTATACACGCCCCTGCGGCTGCTCCAGTGACACGTTAGTCAGCAAAGGAGGTTAAAAGCAGCCTCCATCGCCGCCGCGCCGTCTCCTGTTGGGCTGCGTTGCGTAAAGAGGCAGGGCTGAGTTCACCTCAAATTAGGGGGTTATTTCTGTGCCCATCATCCCAGTGGGTATCACAGCTCATTAGGGCGAGTTACCTTTCATTAAAACACGTAAGAGATCAGCGCAGCCTGCATGTAGGGCACACCCATCGCTGGATTGGTGGTGAGGAGGAGTTGCCTTTATTTCTGTTGTGTTTATTTGCAGTAGAAATCGACATTGTTATTGGGGGCGGCATTTACTAAATGTAAATGGTAATGTTAATTGCTCTCGCGTCGGCCGGTTACTGCAAGGTTGTTTCCCTGGTTGATTTTGATCGTCAACGTGACGATCTTCAGAGACACGTGCTCTTTAGGGATCCTTTGGTCCATACATTTCAGCAGCAGCACGACGGTCGGCTGGTTTTCTTGTTTCCCGCCACCGGCTCTCGGCGGCTAAACCAAATGAGATTCTCAGCGAGCCTCTTCAGTATCTACCGTGTCGGGAGAAATCCGATTTGGGCTTTATGAAAAGATGAACTCCTGCTGCTTGTTCCCTTTCAGATATTCATCAGTCATAAAAGAGAGCCACAAGGGAAGGTAATGAAATATGCAGGTAGGAGCCGCTCAATGGGTGGCCTTCTTGTGTTCCCATTACGGCCATTATTACATTTGTTTAAACATTGATATTTCAGAGGCTGCCTTAGCCAGGCTTCTGTCTTCACAGTCTCATATTGCTCCACGGTAAAACAACATCATGTAGGCTACTTAATTATGTTCCTTTTCCGACATAGGCCTACTCAAACAACTTTGAGAATAAATGTTATCTAGTAAAAAGATTATGTATGAATATTGAATAAAACCCTTGCAGAATGTAGCAGTAAAAACTTGAAGGGAAACAAACCCACAGCACAAGTACATAGGGACGAATCTTAAGTCGTTTTTATGACATTTATCAGTATGTTTTTGTTTTATGGTTGACAAAGGCAGACAGCGCTTTATGGCTTGTGCAGGGATATACTGAAGTGAACTTGACACTGTTAAAGGCCAGTGAAAAGTTCAACATAAAATTGATATCACAAGGCATAAAAAGGACGACAAAATGTCACTGCCACTCTACCCTTCCAGGGCACCCCCCCCCCCGTCCTTTAAGACCAAAGGGGCTGAGCGAGGATGAGTGTCCTTCGTGTGCATGATTAACATCCACCGTGATAAAATCTGCTTGCAACTAGCACTAATAAGGGAGGGGGAAGAAGCCGTAATAGATTCAACACTTAAAGCAAAGGTTCATTTGAAAGCCAAGCATCTCATTATAACTGCGATAGGAGTCCTTTTGACAGCCCTGGCTTCGGCGGTGGCTTCTCTGCTCCTCACTCGCTGGCCTGGCCTGCCTTGTCACGTCCTATTTGCTTTAAAGCAGGCCTAGCCGTCAAAGATAAGCGAGAGATGGGAATTTGAATGGACAGCGTGTTGTCAAATAAAAACCCGCTGAATGCCTCTCAATCGACAGTATCAGGGGTGAGCAAACGGTAAGAAGTCTTTAAAGTAAAAGAAAAACAATATTTACTTGCTAGAGGATATTCTATAAAAAAGTTTTTATGTAATGTGTCACAATTGAGTCCAGGCAGGCAAAAATAACCAACAAAATTATAAGATTGACAAGACTGTTCAGTTATTGTCAATCAAACCCTGAACCATCGATGCGCAATTCTCGCAGAATACTATCAGGCCTAAATTCAGTCCTGTCAAAATATCCTTTTTAACTTAGAAGATACATCACATCAAACGAGTAGCTGAAAGGTCCTTCACGTTTGAGTTTCTTTTAATTTTGTTTAATACCATCATAACGTGAGAGAAGTGTTAGTAGGATTCGTAATATTGAATAATGAGATGAAGTTACTAGAAACGAAGAAAATGTAAAAGAAAAAATAAATTGAGAATTATAGCTAAATGTGAGCTCAAGTAATTAAAGGGAAAAAACTAATTAAAAACTATTAAAATAATAATCTAATTAGCCCTATATGGTCTGAAAAGCAATGAAATAAGTGGTGCCAAAGGAATTCTATTAGTCTGAATCACAAATTCAATGTAATTTCTTTAAAGGGCTGCTTGTGATACCATAATACATTGATTCCGTAATGCATTGACGTGTGCTTTTGAGCGATTCAAAAAAAGGACCCTTCTTGGCTAAAGAGAAATTTCAAGCAATAGTTTTATTATGTGTACATTTGCTGGATGCTTATATCCATTCTTACAGTACCACAATTGTATAGTGCCTTAGCAAGGGTGGTCTCTGTGGGAGTTGAACTCCTAATGCTGGCAGGGTTAATGCTAAGCCCCATCAAACATGTCAGCAGGAATACTGAACTAGAAACAGACAGGAGGTCTGATCACTCAAAACATTCACACTCTCACTTACATCTCCTTGCATTCTTTGGTATATCTCGGCTATTGACAAACCACAATATTCAGTGACAAGACGTTCCCCGATAGAAGTGGGGTCGCGATAATAATCTGCTCAGCCACCACTCACGGGACACCATGACACGGGGGACACACACAGCCGTGTACAACGTAATTATAATAGGCAGAAGATCCAACACGAACCTCGCTCTGCCGCATAGGAGCAGGGTTAAGCTTGTTTTCTCTGTTGGAATCTTAATGAGAGGAATATGTTCCAGAAAAAAAATCTATTTACATGAAATGTGACAGGACAAGTTGAACGTGAAAAACACGAGGGTAAAACGAGGGTAAAGTACACACACACACAAGCCCTAACGCGCAGGCGCACACGCAAAGACACCCACACACACACACACACACACACACACACACACACACACACACACACACACACACACACACACACACACACACACACACACACACACACACACACACAAACACACACACACACACACGAGGGCCCATCTAGGTGTGCAGTGAACCGTTGGCTTCCCCAGAAGCACAGTGTTTCATTCCAAGCCTAAACTCTGGAACAAATCAGTCATGGAGCAAATACATTTTTCCCAGGCTATGTGACATGTAGAGTAATTGCTTGCATACTCATAGCTTAGCATGCAAGGGCAAAGTGAAAGACAAAAGAAAATGCTTATTTATTTTGCTCATGCTTGGCGTGGCTAATTCAGCGGCAACGATGAAGAGAAGCTTCCGATATCAGGTAGAACTTCTCCGGGGTAGAACTTCTACCCTAGAATTAGCGGTAGAATTAGCATATAAGCTAATTTGCGGTCTTCCATCTTGTTTCGAGTTGATTTTAAGGATGGCTGCCGAGGCTCATGATGCACCCGCGTAATTATTCGTCAGAGATTCTCCCCCTCCCCCCCCGAAAAAAAATCAAACCACTTCCGTCAGATGAACTGTGAGGACCATTAAAAATGGGAGGAGATGGTGCGTGTGTGTGTGTGTGGACGTAGCGGAAGAAAGGTAGGTCTGCTGCCTGACAAAACATTCCCCAAATAGGCGGTTGGCCTTTTGGGAGACGTGCGGTGGGAGACCGAGGGAGGTGAGCTGACATTTCGGGGAGGCTACGCAGCGCTGAAACGAAAGGGTTTCGTATAAAGCCGTGTTTTACCTCAAGAACGCTCTGGACATCAAGGGACTGCTTTCCCACGCAGAAAGGCAGATTTCAACCAAGGCGTTGATTTTAACAATATCCCAGAGAGTGGCAAAGAAAAACGGTGTGGAGCTACTGCACGAGGAGGTGGATTAAGCACTGAATCCCCGCTGACAATAGGCTAAACACGAGGCTGAAAGCCGTCGCAGTACATTTCAGAAAAAAAGTACAAAGGTTCAATCTAGGAGGGGTTTTAAAATACATTTAAAAATACATCAAAAAGCCAAGCACAATACAGGGTTTTTCATTTTTTTTTATAGACAGCATGCACAATGCTTCAAACAACAAAATTAATCTCAAAAAGAATGTACCTGTAGGCCTGAACAGAAACAGCTGGGTAAGGAAATAAGTGATATGTATTGTGCTAAGATCAGTCACTAGCATTGAGTGCAGGGAGCAGGAGCCGGAAGGAAAAGCCAGCACACAAACATTATGCTTTGTCACTCGGTTTTGGAAAATGACAATAGTGGCTTTCTTTTTCAAAATACAAAACTAAGATCATTGGCCACATAAGAATTAAGTGTTTCCGAATTCATCCCATTCCATTATGGGGTTTAGATCGTGCTCAACTCATCTTCCCTTGAGTAAGAAAATGGCGTTTCAATCTTGTATAGCGTCAAGACATTAAAGACTGGTGGAGGCAGAGGGCTGTGAGGATGAGAAGCAGCAGCTGCAGGGAGCTTTGCCATCTCATCACTCATTCAGACATCTGCCATAGTTTATCAAAGATGTCTGTTTAGATTTCCAATTGTCTTCAAGCACTTTCACCTGTAAGTGAACCGCGTACGAGACGGCATTTTGACTTCCCTACAAAACATAAATTGAGTTTCCTTCTACACACACATCATCATCTTTATCCCAATCAGCGATAATACAACCCAGTCGCCAAGAAAAAACGTTGACGGTGTACGTTTCCATGAACACTGGAGACGTACTATTACAACGTATAAACAGCGTGTTATACCTACAGTATCCACGCGTGCCGCTGTGGAGGCGGGTTTCGGGGTTTGGGTTTCACGGCTTTCGCGGCAAATTGTGGACACGATTGTTTAGGGGGGGGGGGGAGGTAGACTGTTGTTGACCGGGGAGGGGGGGAGGAGACACGTTTGTTGAGGGGGGGGGGGACACGATTGTAGGGGGGGGGACGGACACGTTAGTTGAAGGGGGACGACGACGACGACACGTTTGTTGAGGGGGGGGGGAGACACGTTTGTAGGGGGGGGGCACGCTCGACAACGAGAGTTGGTTTTTATTGAACGCTCGACAACGAGAGTTGGTTTTTATTGAACGAGACTTCAACACGGAACAGCTGCACGAAACGATGGTCACGTCACTCTCGGTGACGGTGTCGACAACAATGAACACACGAACAATGTTAATAGAATAACACACAACCACATAACATCCCGAACCCATTAACCCCACTTAATCCTAACAACAAAACAAGTTAACAAAAGCCCCATTTGTCAACTGACAACCCCAATTCCCAGAATCCCCCGCGGCTCCGGAACACGGCGTAGCTTATATTAATCTTTATTATCCGAATGGGAAATGCAATATTTTAGGACAGATACACCATTAAACGCGTTTCTAATGACATTTCTAGCGAGAAATGTACATTTTCCTTACATAATCTTCAGTCAGTGAATGTGTATGATCTTTATTAATCTTTATTATCTGAATGGGAAATGCAATATTTTAGGACCGATTGACCGTTAAACGTGTTTCTAATAACATATCTAGCGAGAAATATACTTTTTACTTGCATAATCTTCAGTCAGTGATTGTGTCTGATCTTTAGTTTTATAGTTATTAGGATTTGATCGGATCGCTTGCATGTTTCAACGTCAGGTTGTTAGGCTGCTTTCACTAAACTAGCAGCTCACGTGCTTCCTGCGTTTGTGTTATTAAACTGTTACTTTATGTAACTTTTAATGATATCATCTTGTTAGAAACACGTATATCTGAGAGGCAACAGTCGCCAAAAGCATTCGTTGACAGTGTACGTTTCGTGAACACTGGATTACGTCGCATTTCAACATAAAATAGCGTGTTATACACACACACACGCACACACACACACACACACACACACACACGCACACACGCACGCACGCACGCACGCACGCACGCACGCACGCACGCACGCACGCACGCACGCACGCACGCACGCACGCACGCACAGACACACACACACACACACACACACACACACACACACACACACACACACACACACACACACACACACACACACACACACACACACGGTGCATTTCACTGCTAAAACAACAACAACAAAATATTCCCTCAAATATTATTACTAAAGAACCGTTTTCCAAAGAACGAAATGTAAACCAATGCATTCTGAATGGGAGTGTTTCTCCGATTTTTCCATGCTACACAGAACGAAATGTAAACCCATGCAAATAAAGACTTCATTGTCATAATCATTTAAATATCATTAATCTCCGTGTGTTGGGTGGTATTCTATTTTTTTCAACGGGGCTGGTGCCGTCTCCTTTTGACCTTTTGACCCCAGACTTCTGGGGGAATAGCTGAATCAATTCATTAGTCAATCAGAAGCATGTAAATATCTTCCCGGTGGCGTAGGAGAACGAACAAGGTGTCCTTCAACATCTACACTTCCAGGCGATTGCAACGGTGCCACACATGAGCATATTCGAACATGTTTAATGGTAGTAATTAGCTGTCGAAATTGGAGGCCTTAATCAATAATGAGCAGCTATTGATTTGCTTCCCGATAAATTTTTTTGACAAATGACATGTTATTTAGCATCTACACGTTGAGCTGAGTCCAATGACACCAAGCATGACACTCTAGCTAATGCTAACATGTATTTTACATGGTACACCTAGGTCTAGGACATGATCTCGGTGTAGCAAGAGGGCGAGCTTGATCTCATTGGACTCAGCTTAACGTGTAGATGCTAATTAACATGTAATTTGTCAAAAATCTCCATCGGGAAGCAAATCTATAGCTGGTCATTATTGATAAAGGCCTCCAAAATCGACAGCTAATTACTACCCCGAAACATATTCAAATAGGATGTGTGGCACTGTTGCAATCGTCTCGAAACGTAGATGTCAAAGGACACCTTGTTTGCCCTGTTGCACGACCGGGAAGATATTTTCATACTTCTAATGGATTGATTCATATTTTAAGGTTCTCGGAGTGAGACTTTAAGCGGCTGCAGCAGAAGTGTTGAGACGAAAGATGATATCAAGACATTAATAGAATATTCCCATTCACATTATGATTCTTCGTCATAACATCCGACCAAACATCCTTTACATTCACCGAGCGAAGATTATGAAAGTCCAGGCCCCCCCTTCCTGCACTCGGGGTCCGACCGGGCCAAGTTTCGGTGCGGGGGTCCCAGTTAGGCCCTAGAATATGGTATTCAAATTTCAGGGCGGTAGGACCTTCCTATCTCAAAAACAGTTTTTCCACCACATTCTGAACCATTAGGTCTCGCAGGCAACACTTCTGAAGGGGCTTTGTCCAAATGACAGTCCATTTGGGAAAACTTTTTTTCTCTATGGGCTAGAACTACAAATCTTGGATATGTCGTTCTCGGGGCCCCGGGAAATGTGTGTAAACATTTTAGCATCCCTAGCTATCTCGAAAAGGCCGGAAAAGGGGCGTGACCTACAACAGTACAGTCAATGTACATAAGACAGAGGTTAGTTTCTAGGCCCCATTTTTTGCGGGATGGAGGTGTACATTTGTGGCTTAATGTGTGTAGACACAGCTGGCCTGTGGCCACGTCTTTGAAGTCTGGGGTCAAAAGGTCAAAAGGAGCCGGCACCACGCCGCTTATGAGATAACAAAAAGTGAATCTGTATTTCTCTCATAACATTTTGTCATTATTGAAGAGAGGCCTGATTCTCAGATATACATGTTGGACTGTTAGGGTATAGGTCTGGGAAGAACTTCAGGCCAAAATCTTGCAAGCGAGCCGCTGGGTGCAGGTGCAACGAGATGGAGCACTTGTAGATGGAGCACATGAGATGGAGTCATTTCCTGTAGGGCTGGAGCCACAGGTTGAAGCGTATGCGTCCTTTGAAACCCCCTTTGATATATAAGAGACCCCAAGGTACAGTTTACTTAAATGTTCTCGCCTCAGTCACCTATTGCATCACTTCCTTTAGGGCTTCGGCCTCCTAATTGATCATTGTAGTATAATTGAATGCCCTCTTTCATATTATATGATACTTCCACCACTGGGACGTGGCAACAACTCTCCAAATCCATATGGGGAGGGGGGGGGGATGCTTTTGGACAGTAGGGGTGTACACTAGACATAAATAGGAAGCAAACTCAGGAGAAGGAATGACCTCTCACAAATATTTATTGAATAAATTGTTTCAAATAACCCTGCCTCGTTAAATCAATGAACTTGGTGTTTTGCTTTCAAAAATAGGTTATAGAAGAAGTCTAAACTGCAGAAAATAAAAACATCCAAGCTGCCTTTTAAGGATACCTCGGAATATCTGTCTATTTTTTAACCGTCGGACCCCAGTTTACGACAAAAACAACACAATTTACGGCAGCTCCTTTGCCGCGTGGTTTTTAGAGCCATGTAAGGATTAGAGGGGGCGGTCGATAGCAACCACCATAGCAGCATGACGGTCAAGTGACTGGATGCAGCCCCGTTGAAAAAAATAGAATACCACCCAACACACGGAGATTAATGATATTTAAATTATTATGACCATGAAGTCTTTATTTGCATGGGTTTACATTTCGTTCTGTGTAGCATGGAAAAATCGGAGAAACACTCCCATTCAGAATGCATTGGTTTACATTTCGTTCTTTGGAAAACGGTTCTTTAGTAATAATATTTGAGGGAATATTTTGTTGTTGTTGTTTTAGCAGCGAAATGCACCGTGTGTGCGTGTGTGTGTGTGTGTGTGTGTGTGTGTGTGTCTGTGTGTCTGTGTGTCTGTGCGTGCGTGTGTGTGTGTGCGTGCGTGTGTGTGTGTAACACGCTATTTTATGTTGAAATGCGACGTAATCCAGTGTTCACGAAACGTACACTGTCAACGAATGCTTTTGGCGACTGGGTTGCCTCTCAGATATACGTGTTTCTAACAAGATGATATCATTAAAAGTTACATAAAGTAACAGTTTAATAACACAAACGCAGGAAGCACGTGAGCTGCTAGTTTAGCGAAAGCAGCCTAACAACCTGACGTTGAAACATGCGAGCGATCCGATCAAATCCTAATAACTATAAAACTAAAGATCAGACACAATCACTGACTGAAGATTATGCAAGTAAAAAGTATATTTCTCGCTAGAAATGTTATTAGAAACACGTTTAACGGTGAATCGGTCCTAAAATATTGCATTTCCCATTCAGATAATAAAGATTAATAAAGATCATACACATTCACTGACTGAAGATTATGTAAGGAAAATGTACATTTCTCGCTAGAAATGTCATTAGAAACGCGTTTAATGGTGTATCTGTCCTAAAATATTGCATTTCCCATTCGGATAATAAAGATTAATATAAGCTACGCCGTGTTCCGGAGCCGCGGGGGATTCTGGGAATTGGGGTTGTCAGTTGACAAATGGGGCTTTTGTTAACTTGTTTTGTTGTTAGGATTAAGTGCGGTTGATGGGTTCGGGATGTTATGTGGTTGTGTGTTGTTCTATTAACATTGTTCGTGTGTTCATTGTTGTCGACACCGTCACCGAGAGTGACGTGACCATCGTTTCGTGCAGCTGTTCCGTGTTGAAGTCTCGTTCAATAAAAACCAACTCTCGTTGTCGAGCGTTCAATAAAAAACAACTCTCGTTGTCGAGCGTGCCCCCCCCCCCTACAAACGTGTCTCCCCCCCCTCAACAAACGTGTCGTCGTCGTCGTCCCCCTTCAACTAACGTGTCCCCCCCCCCCCCCCTACAATCGTGTCCCCCCCCCCCCCTCAACAAACGTGTCTCCCCCCCCCCCCTCCCCGGTCAACAACAGTCTACCTCCCCCCCCCCCCCTAAACAATCGTGTCCACAATTTGCCCAGAAAGCCGTGAAACCCAAACCCCGAAACCCGCCTCCACAGCGGCACGCGTGGATACTGTAGGTATAACACGCTGTTTTTACGTTGTAATAGTACGTCTCCAGTGTTCATGGAAACGTACACCGTCGAAGTTTTTTCTTGGCGACTGGGTTGGATAATAACAAAACGAGTGGGTTATTAACTTATTTGTCTACGCTTGTTTGTCGTTAGGAGAATTCCTAATTCGGCTGACAACACACTAATGACTGTTGTGTGTCTTTATGAGACAAAGTGGTTCCACTGCCTTATATGGGCAGTCCCTACTATGGCCCAAATCACCGAGGGCATTTTAACAGCTGGGGGGCGCATCGCTGTTCCCTGCCATGAATGCTTTGCGCTTTTGGCAAAGCGCCCTGGGCAGCCCGAGCTGAAAACATTTTCTCGACAAATTTAAAAAACAACAACATTGCAACAGCTTCCTGTCTTAGTGTGCCCCCGCTCACGGCGGTGGCCAGCAATCACTCAACCGGCAGCCGAAGCCAACACGCTAAAGTCGTATCAAAACTCTGTGACAGATCTTGATTTCCCTTCGCAACTCACATTTGCCAATGTTACTCTGGTTTTAACCCATTTTTGTAATTTCTTATACATCCAGCAATGTATTTCTGCAGCTGAAGGCGCTGGGAATGAAGTAAGCTTGCTGTACCCTTGTGTCTATCATTTGACTCTCCTCTAAACCTATTAACCTGGAGTAGCTCCAAGTAAACGCAAGAATTTCTCTCCGGGCCGGAGTAAAACTTTTGGAATTTAATTCATGGTTGTTGCTATTTGTAGCTTTCTGCATGGACTGCAGATATATCTACTATGATCTAGAAAATCGACACATGCATTTGTAACCTAAATCGTACTCATAGTCCCTGTAAAAGAATGCAATGTGTTTATAAAAATATTTAGAAATCAATCACCACAGCTTTCTGGTAATAGGCCTGCACCTATTGTAGGGAGGACTACTTCAACAGTTGGCAAAAAAGCACCCAATTTCTATTCCTAGCTGTAGACATTCTATGGTTGCCTTGCAACATGTGAAAAGGCGCTGTGCACTGCTCAGCTTTTTCAACAAAAAGGAGTGCAGTGGCCTTGCGTTTCACAGCCTGCTACAGTTTTCGATGTAATCTGCCTGTGCTGGTTTCTGACACATCCCCGGTCTTTAGAATACATACAGAGCCATGTAGTGGGGGGTGTTACGGCCCCTGACACCATATAAAAATCCTTGAATCGGGATCTTCCCTTGGTAGAGTGGAGCATATATTGATCTATTGAAGCGTATAATGGGATACCAAACTCTTTGGAAGGTTAATACGTCCATGTTTAATTTAGGAAGTGTTCCCCAGTGGTGTACAGTCAGAGCCAGACACTTTCAAGTCGGATTCTGAAGATAACTGCTGTGGTGAAGTAAAGGCGCCTGCTGTTACATTAGAGAGAGAGAGAAAGAGAGAGAGAGAGAGAGAGGAGAGAGAGAGAGAGAGAGAGAGAGAGAGAGAGAGAAGAGAGAGAGGAGAGAGAGAGAGAGAGAGAGAGAGAGAAGAGAGAAAAAAAAACATTGAGAAAGTGGGAAATAGGGAAAGGGAGATAAAGAGAGATAGTGAAACAGGAAATGGAGCTTGAGAGAGTGAAAAAGGAAACATTGAGTTCAAGAGAGTGTGAGGGAAACATTAATTTTCCATTGGGGATTAATAAAGTACATTATAAGAGGAAAATCATAGAGGACGATAGATGTGAAATGAGAGAAAGGAGGAGGTGGATCAATTTGTTTGCGCATGCGGAGTGTGCGTGTGTGCGTGCGTGTGTGTGTGTGTGAGTGATATTGTGTGTGTGTGTGCGTGTGTGTGTTTGTGTGAGTGCGTGTGTGTTCGGAGATACACAGGTCCTGTTCTAGATCTCTTTGTTACTTCTTTTTGGTTCAATTGAGGGTGAGATGGCTTCCCACAGACACCAGAAGCCAGTTTATGGTCCTTATTGTTCCGTTCTTTGTCTTGGGGACTTGTTGGTAAAAGTCGTGTACTATATTTACTTAATTCGTTGCCATAAGAAAATAATAGAGGACCGCTCTGTTAAACTTCATGGTCCCATCCTCGTCTTTTACCAGGGCTTCATTTTGAGAAGGAGAGAGAGCGCAAGAGAGATTGATTGAGGGAAAAAAACATGAGAAAGACGGAGTGAAATAGGGAAAGGGAGATGAAGGAGACAGAGAGAGGAATAGTGAAACAAAGAAACAGCTTGGGTGAGTGAAGGGGATAGAGGAGAGGCAGAGAGAGAGAGAGAGGCAGAGAGAGAGAGAGAGAGACAGACAGACAGACAGACAGACAGACAGACAGACAGACAGACAGACAGACAGACAGACAGACAGACAGACAGACAGACAGACAGACAGACAGACAGACAGACAGACAGACAGACAGACAGACAGACAGACAGACAGACAGACAGACAGGGAGAAGGAGACAGAGACGGAGATCGATTTTCTATGCATACGTTCAAATGGTACATTAAACGCTCTGGTAAACTGGCCCGACACAAAGACTCCTGTTACCTACAGGCATTGAGTGTGAGCGGTGGTTCGCAGGAAACACTACACAATCACCCACCTTCAGCTCCTACTCTCCCTTGCACACACACAGACACACACGCACACAAGCACGCATGAAAGAAAATGCCCACACATGCGAGAACACACACACACACACACACACACACACACACGGCAGATTCAGATCTTGTGTGTTGGTGGTGTTGCACAATTGACTGCACAGCCTAGTCATGCTTCCGTTTCGGTTTTCCCGTTCTAAATAATATGCCTTTACCTTGTACCATATGCATATTGTATAGGTATTTTTATCAGACACATTTATCTGAAGTAACGTTAATAATACATTCAGAGATTGTATTATTAACACCCCCCCCCCCCCCCCCCCCCCCCCCGATCTTTGATTTCCAATGACCCCTTCGATAAAAAACTGTCAGGTTAACCCGAGCAGGGACTGTTTTGTTATTGATTCATTTTCTTCCAGACAGAGATGTTCTTCTTTTTCTCTCCCATAGGGAGAGCAACTTTTATGTTCACATTTTTACACGACTTCTGATGTGCGGAATGAAAGGCCCTGCAGCAGGCAGCACAGAGCCCTATTGCTATAGCATGGAGCCGGTGGTTTGGTCTGAGGGCATGGCAGACAGACAGACAGAGAGAGAGACAGACAGAGAGAGAGAGAGACAGCGAGAGAGAGAGACCGAGACATGAAGAGAGACAGAGACTTTGACAGATAGATTTTTAACTAGAGAGAGAAAGACAGACAGACGAGACAGCGAGAGAGAGAGTGAGAGATTATTCAGTAGAGAGATAGAGAGAGAGAGAGCTAGAGAGAGAGAGAGAGAGAAAGAGAGTGAGAGATTATTCAGTAGAGAGATAGAGAGAGAGAGAGCTAGAGAGAGAGAGAGAAAGAGAGTGACAAAGACAGGGAGAGAGGGAGTGCGTGCATGAGCGAGAGAGACCGGTATAAAGGGAGAGAGAGAGACAGAGAGGACTGTGATTAATAGGCTCCTGTAGGAAATATTTATAGGCTCTGCTCTCATGTGGGCTTTGAGATTGTTTTTTTGTATTATTATTTAAAAAAGTGCAGAGTGGCTGCTTGTGTTCCTGTCAATTTGGGACTTGTACCATCCCTATAGGACTCAGGGAGGTACACAGAACTCAATCCACGGTCCCCATTATCTCTCTCCTCACCACGCCAAACTACACAAATAGTAAAATCTCGAGATAGGAAACAAAAAACCAAGTTATATATTATATTTCTATGTTGCAGTATATTTGTAATGTTCATTGCTTTATAGAGTGGGCAAGCGCAAACATCCTGCTATTAAGCACATAAATAACAGTAGAGCTCTTTCTCCTGCCATGACGGAGACCCCACGGACAGGGTCTTCAATCACTTCTCCAAGCAGACTAATAAAGCATCCCGACTAGCTCCCCGGGGGACTTCCTGTGAAAACAACATTGTCGTCCCAGTTTTTGAATTAAGACGCCACACACATGTAATTAACAGTTGGCTTTCCTGAAGGAGCTCCATGTTATTTTCCTTTTGAATGATGAACATCGGATTAACATTTCCATTCCTGGCCTCTCTTTCTTTCTATCTTCCTTTTTGGTATTTCCTTGTTTCAATTATTTTTGTATTCACGACTCTCTGCCGTTTCTATTTGCCTTCGTTATTTCTTTAAATAAAGTTTAGAGGACGGAATATAGGAAATTTAAGTGTGTCTACCTTCTTCTGACGGGCGGCTTGTATCAGTCAAGGACTCAGCTCGTAGAGAGAGATTAATGGCAAAGGCAAGCTTCCAGGCTTTTTATTAATCAACCCTAACCTTTTGGGGAACGTGTGTGTTGGTACGTTGCGTGTATTACACCCTTGAACGACGAACATTCGCCAGGGATTGCTCTGTTTCGCCACACTAAATGAGAAAGACAAAGTGATTCAAACATAGGGGTTGCTTTACATGCGGAAAATAGAAGAAGAGGAGGGATGGGTAGGAAGCCTGCAAGCAGTTGAGTGGATATTAAAGTAAAAACTCTGAAGCTGGAGTGTGTCCTTGCATGGTCTCTCAACCATCCTCCCCAGGAGAGAGAGAGAACTAGAGAAAGAGAGAGAGAGAACGAGAGAAAGAGAGAGAGAGAGAGAGGAGAGACAGAGAGACAGAGAGAACGAGACGAGAGAGGAGATCTTGGCTTTGAAGATCACAGTGCATCACGCCGTTTGGTAGAACATCTCCAGCCCAGAACTTGTGACAATCACTCTCTCGCCCGCTCTAGTTGACAATCCCCTCTCGAGTTCTCTCCCTCGTTAGTGTGAGCGGCCGCGCCCGTTCCCCTCGGTGTCATCGATGGCGTTCTCGCGGCTCTCCGAAGATATAGGAGGGGAGGTGGTGTGGGAGGTGGAGGAGTATGGAGGAGGAGGGCGGTGGAGGAGGTGCTGGAGAAGGACTGTAGTAAGTTACATGATGGACCTGATTATGGAGGGAGGGAGGGAGGGATGGGAGGGGGAGGGAGGGAGAGAGAGCAGAGCGAGAAATTTGACACACAGAAAGACCATAGAAAGACCTAAGAAGGACTTTATCAACTCAATAATGAGATTGAGATAAAAACAATCAAAATCGGTGGGCAAAGGAGACAATGGTAGCGATTCCAGGCACATTAAAGATTGGCGTGGATGATTGATGACCCTGGTCCTTTGTACTCGTGCTGTTGAGAGAGACAGGCACTTGATTGTGAACTCGCTGTGAACTTTCCAAAAGTTCAAGTTTTCCACACCAAGGTGCTAGAGAGAAGGAGAATGCGTGATGGCAGAGGCAATGTCTTCTGCACTGATCCATGCTGCGTCTGATCCATAGCTGGCTGCGCCGCACAACACTTCACCCATGTGGGTGGCTCGGATCGACTCCATTCGCCCTTCACAATGCACTTTTTGACAAGGGCTCAACATTCACATGCAAAATAGTAATGCAGATTCACCTGTTTGACGCCACCACATGTGCTTGTGTTAATGCCAGTGTGCCTAA